>NC_057740.1:14655679-14675749 GCF_004010195.1 Chiloscyllium plagiosum
ATTACCTCTGGTATCTTTAAAAGTCAGGGGACAGGGAAGTAATCATCCTAGCATCCTCCTTGCCAACTGCCCTCCATTCAGTTCCTCTTTGAGACAAATGGCAACAGTGGCCTTTTGCTCTTAAAGTTGAGTCAGTGCTTATGTTCCATGTCCTTTCCACATTCTGCTCCTAACCTTTGCAGTGAACCCTGCTCTAGTACAATTAACTGACTAGTGTGTTGGAATTGCAGTGCATACACATTGCTGAAAATAGTGAGTAGTAGATCCAGGGGTGAGCACATCTAGTTTCTGACATTAGAACTGAAATCTCACCACGACATGTTTGCTTGAAAACAAGACGCAGTTAGAAAGTTCGATACCCAGTCATTGAGAAGGATCGGGGGTGGAGGGAAGTGGTGAAAAGCTCATGTCACTGGACTAATCCAAAAGCCCATGTTCGTGGTGTGGGTTATTGGTTCAAATCCCATGGCAGCTGGTAGAATTTATATTCAGTTAATAATACCTGGAGTTAAAAGTTAGTCTTTGGCAACGTTTTCAGATAACATCTAATGTGTCATTTTAAAAACACATCTTGTAGGAAATCTGTCCTTGCCTGACATAACAATATGGTTAACCTCCGTCTGAAATGGCCCACAGAGACATTCCATTTTATTAAACCTCTACAAAGTCTCAAAGGAATTAAACCAGGTGATTCAGCCCGTGTTGACTGGCACTGGAAATGATGAGAAACTCTGCCTGTCAATCCTGCAAAATCCTCCTTCTGGCCAAGTAGGGGCTTGTGCAGCTTTCCAACACGTTAGTGAAGTAACAACCTGACATTTGTCTGTATTGAGTGTGAGACTGTGTCCCAGACAAAAACACCACCATACCTGGGTATGCCTTGTCCTAGGTATACAGGCAGAAGGGAGTTGCCCTGGGAGTCCTCAATATCCAGATCCAATGATGTCTCATGCATGAAGGAAACTCTTCCCTGCTGATTATCAACTACTCCCTGACAGCATCCCACCACTCAATGGCTGTACTCCAGTAATTCTGGGACTTTCTTGCTAATAGCATTTTGGTTGTATCTGTCACGTGGACAACAGTAATTCAAGTGCAGCTTACCACCAAAACCTCTCGGACAAATGTGAATGGATAATACATTTTGGCCTAGCCAGTAAAACTCTAACCACAAAGAGGTGGGGTGTGGGGGTGGGGAAAGAATGTCGAAGTCTAGTGATATCCAAGTAGTTTTTGCATAGTTTCAATTGTATAAACATGTTTGTGAATCTGAACACAACTGCACCATCTCCTTTCGATTATGATATTAATTATATGAAATCTTGTTTTCTCTTTCTGTTAGAGGTTAAACAAGCATGTATGAAAGCCATGAATATCTGATTCGATCACTGGAATACTATTTTTACACTCCAGGTTGTTTTCCGAATAAATCATGAGGCAATCTCCACTAGATGCTTGGGCTACTTAGGGGACAGATTTCCACTGAACACTCAGATGTGATGCATAAAGAAATACCCCTCTAAACTGCTCCTTCTACCTGTGACCCAGTGTTAATCTGGTAGCTGTGACAGTATTGTCCTGGTTTTGTTTACCTTTTTTTTTTCCATCATTTGCAAACTGGTTTTCCAGAGGGGAAGTTGGTGACAACTAACATCTACCTGGCTCTCCCAGACTCCATTGTCTCATCCATCAATTAGCTGTTTCCACGTTGTAAAGAATTTTTATCCTGAGCTTACTTTAAGATTGAAATTGGAAGAACTCCAGCTCAACTTGCTTTTTGTCTGAAACCTGCTTTTAACATGCTATCAAGATCTTGGAACCAGCTCATGCTTATCCAATGCATTCTCAATTCTTTATAAAGCCCCAACAAGCTGCTTCTGCCAGATCAATAACATTGCTATTCACATTTAGAACAGTTGTAATGCTGTCCGCAGCTGAATAGCCTACCATACTGCAGATTTGGACAGGTGTATGATGAATGATAGTTTGAATAAGGTACTAGAAGGCAGCAGTGAATCTCCTTCCCATTAAGAATCAATGCCCATGAAGTCATCTTGTGGAGATAACAGCATTTGTAAAATGGAGTACAGGATTCTGCTCCTCAGCCAGATTCCGTTTCCTAAATGGCACAGTCAATAACACTCCTCTAAATCATACGTTTTAAGGTCCACTCCTCATACCTGAGCACAAATGAGGCTGGGGCTCCAGTACTAAGCAAAATGTATGCTGTGCTTACTGGTGTTTTGTTTTGGATGGGATTTTTAAGTACAGTTGTCATGTTCATACATCTAAAAGAGAAAATATTTTAAAAGCTATGCTTGTTTAAATTTTAAAAGGGACTTTACCAGAATAAAGCATCAAATGCATTCAGTTTGGCTGTAGTTCTGGGAAATTCTAAGTGGTAATTACAAGGATAGAGTTCAGAAACCACGGAATAACTCAACTTCCAATGTGTGACCATCAGTCCACCCAACACTGAGCAGTATCTCTCCAACAGGGTCTGTAAACATCTGGGAGCTATTGAAACTCATTATATCTAAAGTGTTTGGGAGTCGATTTAAGTCAGTTGGCTGGATGGCTGGCTTGTGATGCAGAATACACAGCAATAATGAGAGTTCGATAGCTGCAAGGTTTGTGAAGGTTTGTAGCTCAGGTTGAGGTGTAGGGTGTAGGTTTGCTTGCTGAGCTGTAGGTTTGATATCCAGACATTTCATTACCTGGCTAGGTAACATCAGTGGCGACCTCCAAGTGAAGTGAAGCTGTTGTCTCCCGCTTTCTATTTATGTTTGTCCTGGATGGAGTTCATGGGATTTGTGGTGATGTCATTGCCTGTTCATTTTCTGAGGGGTTGATAGATGGTATCGAGATCGATGTGTTTGTTTATGGCGTTGTGGTTGGAGTGCCAGGCCTCTAGGAATTCTCTGGCATGTCTTTGCTTAGCCTGTCCCAGGATAGATGTGTTGTCCCAGTCGAAATGGTTTTTTTTCCTCCGTTTGTAGGGCTATGAGGGAGAGAGGGTCGTATCTTTCTGTGGCTAGCTGGTGTTAGTGTATCCTGGTGGCTAACTGTTTTGTTTCTTTCTGTTTGTCCTACGTAGTGTTTGTGGCAGTCCTTGCATGGAATTTTGTAGACGACGTTGGTTTTGTCCATGGGTTGTACTGGGTCTTTTAAAACCAACGTCGTCTACAAAATTCCATGCAAGGACTGGCACAAACACTACGTAGGTGTGGTGACCCTCAATTAAACCACCACCAGTCATCTGAGAGTGGTCCTCCTGGGTCTATGGTGACGTTACCTTTACTTAACTGTTGAACAATTAGCACCACTTTATTTCACTCAATAAACAATAGCTTTTGCCAAGTGAAACAAATAGTTGTTTTAACTCCAATTCATCCTTAAGCCCATCCGATACAAAGAAACTCCCTATCTTTTGAAAGAGATGCTTTTCACATTTTTTTTTGAACCTTGTGTTCTAGTAAAAATTTTAATCTACTGTTAAAATCTGTCTGCAAAACATTTTTCCTCACCAACATGCCGCCCCCCCCCCCCCAAAAAAAAACAAAAGACTCCAGGCTGAGCCGACTCCACCTCTGGCCTAAAGTTGCATTGAAGCCTTGTTTCTGGAAGGTTTCTGATCTCCATGAGCATGGACCAATTCTGTACACTAACCTTATCTAGCTAAACCTAATCAAACTAAAGGAATTCTGCCACTTCAACCAACTGCACACACCTAAATTCAAGTCCTACAAGAAAGAAGCTTTCACTAAATATCTGAAATAAAAGTAACGTAATGCAGGTGCTGAGGAAACTCAGCAGGTCTGTCATCTGATGAACGAAATAGCTAAGGCTTTTGAATCTGATTTGACTCTTCAGGGATTCAGTGTTAACTGTTTCTCACTCCACAGGTGCTGACAGACCTGTTAAGTTCTTCCAACACTTCATTTACATTTCACTAGAGGTTGATGGTTTGGATTCAGTCAATAATCATATGAATTGCTGTCTATATCTTTTGACTTAAGTTATTCTTAATTGTGAGTTTTTTTCTCCCCTCTCTTCTATGTACATATGTTAATCATCCTGAGGTTTGAATGTATAAACCATTCATTTTTTGTTTTAACCCTGAAGAGTTTGTTGCAGGTCATTTTAAAAATTGCACTTCACAAACAGGATTTCAGGGGAATACTTTTGAAATATGCTGTATTTCATTTGATGAAATGATTTGAATGCTTGTGGAAGGTGCTAGAAAAATGAAAATCTCTTTGGGAGGAGGGGGCAAAATGTAAATAACTTGAGGGTTTGACTTTCTTTCTTTGTAATGCAGGTGACCTCTGCCCAATGTACAATAAGGACAAAAATGAGCTTCTGGATACAGCTTGGGCTCCTCCTTTGGAAGAATTTCACCTATCGGAAAAGACAGATTGTGAGTTAAATCTATTAAGCTGATGTGACCCTGGTCTTTAATTGTTTTTGCTATCTTTGGTGCTTCCTGTTTGTAGTCTTGGTGGTTTCTGCAGGGTAGCTCTTAAAGTGGCAGTGTCTGACTGAGAAAGTTATTATAAAATGCTATTCCTTAACTTGTGTCTCCTGAAGTCTCACTATTTGTTCAAGGAAACTCCTTAGGTCTAGTCAGCTCTGATATTTAAGTTAACCGTTTGTCTTGTCTTAATGGCTACTTCATGGAGGGTATAGGAGTATTACTATCTGTTTTTAAACTTAGTTGTATGTCACTTGAATGAGTTTTGTTGTACTTTAGTTAGTTTTTCCTTTTTTTTTCCCCATGTCACAGGGACAGTGACACCAGTTGCGACCCTGAACCACAATCGAAATTTGCTAAGTTTTTGGAGAGCAATGGTTTGGAAATTGTTTTAGAATTATATTTCCTTTGGGGCGTTAGCATAGAAATACTTTAAAATAATTTGTAAACATGGTGACAGTGTGACATTTGTTGTAATACTTCTAAAAGTTAGGAAAATCATAGCAGGTACACTTGTGCAGGATGCAATTTTGGCTTCCACTTCTCCTGGCTTGATGGATTCTAAGATAGCAGAGACCAGCATGCAATCTGTAAACTCTTCCACGCAAGGTGGCAGGTGATGCTGAAGATTTTATCCTCCTTTTGATGTTGATACTTCAGGGCTGCATGCTAGGTCTCCTGTTGTGTTTGGTATCTTCCCAAATGATTCTTCTCCATTTTAGTCCAGCACAAGCAAGTGTCTCCCAGTGGCGATGTCCCAAGAGAAATACAAAAGCTTAAGGATGTCCCTGAAACTGAGGAGGTCAAATTTCCCCTCATACTGCTTTTGCTTCATTTATTTCACAGCTAGCTTCACCTATTTTTTAAAAATTGTAATTTCTTACCTTTCCAGGACCCAAAGGGCCTTATGGCCTTTCATAAGTTTGCATGATGTGCAGTGAGAAATGATCCAAACTGTGCTCAAATTCGCATTAAAATGGATAGCCAAATAATCCCCTCTTCTTGATGTCCCAGTTGGAAAACAGTTGTATCTACCACAAACCTACCTTCACTGGATACTATACTTCCATGTGTAAATAGATTAGTTTTATTGGCAACTTCAAATAACATCAAGCCATTTATTCACTAGCTAGCTTGATACTGAAATAGAACACATCAAAGCCAGCTGTCAGGATAATGGCTATCCTGACATGTTGAGAATGGTTCTAACTGCAAATTCATGAAGACCCTAAAGCGGTTATGCTTGGTCATGAGAAGTGATTTGTCTATCTTGGTTTACCAGGTAAAGTGTCTCAAATATTTGAGCAACAGGTGAAGCTGGCCATTTCATGCTGCCACTATGCAGCAGGAGGGGAGGTTGTAGTATTATCGCTAAGTATTAATCCAGAGTATGTCTATGTAATGTTCTCGGAACCTGGGTTTGAATCCCACCATCACAGATGGTGGAATTTGAATTAGATTTTATTTTTAAAAAAAATCTGGAATTGAATTTAATGATCATAAAGTTTGTTGGAAAAACCCATCCAGTTCATCAGTGCCCTTTAGTGCTAGAAGGAAACTGCTGTCTTTCTGACCTACATGTGACTCCAGACCCATAGCAATGTGGCTGACAGTCAGAACTGTCCTTTGGACCATTAGGGATGGGCATTAAATGCTGACCTACCCAGCAGTTCCCTCATCCCAGGAATAAATAAGAAAAAAAGAACAGAGTGGTGTCCTCCAATGACAGGATGACATCGTCATGTCAAAAACATGTTCTGTCGGTCACAAATGATTGATCTGATATAGGAATTTCAGAGCTGGAGTGATGCCAAGTTTGTAACCATAGGACCCAAAGATGGGTCTTTGTGTATCCATTAGCTGTTTGCAACAAGCAAACTAATGACTGGATAACCAATCAACCTGTGATTACAAAATTCAAGTAGCCAAAAATAGACAAACAAGAGACTGGAAGAACACAGCAAGTCAGACAGCATTAGGAAGTGGAGGAGTCAACATTGTGTATTAAGCCTTCAGGGCTATCTGTGGGGGTAAGGGGAAGCAACAGTTACGGTCAGGAGGGGAGAGCAGTGGAATGGAGAGGTAGTGATAGGTACGGTCTGGTTGGTTGATCGGAGAGATGAATCCAGTTGGTAGGTGGAATGGAAGGGAGGAGGCAGAAGGATGGGTGGAAAGATTATTTGAAGTTGAACTGTTAAGTCCTCCAGGCTGTAGACTGCTCAAGTGGGAGAAAAATGGTATTCCTCCGATTTGCAGTCTGATTCACTAACAGTCTGAGGGAGAGTTGGAATGGGCAATGACCAGGAAGTCAGGCTGGCTGTTTTGGGTCAGATGAAGATGCTCTGACATCTGGGATGTTTAGAAGTGGGACATCTTGTCAGAGCAGATGTGATTCTGCAATTGGGTGTATTTGCTGGATAATTTGTGAAGAATTAGACTGATTAGGGTTGTCAGTTGGTGCCTCATTGTCGGTCTGGCATGTACTGGTAGAGATTTAACATTACTAGTCTGTGCAGTTTATGGGTCGTGAGAGTGCTGGAAAAGCACAGCAGGTCAGGCAGCATCCGAGGAACAGGAGAATCGGTGTTTTGGGTCTGAGCCCTTCATCAGGAATGATGCTGGGAGCCTTTTGGGTATCTCTCCACCTCCGAGGCTCCCAGCCTCATCCCTGATGAAGGGCTCTGGCCCAAAATGCTGATTCTGCTCCTCTGCTGCCTGGCCTGCTGTGCTTTTCCAGCAATACGCTCTCGACTCTGATCTCCAGCATCTGCAGACCTCCGTTTCTCCCTGTGCAGTTTATAGCTCTACTGTGCCCTATGCCACTTCCCTGTAGGTGGGTTAGGGGGTAGTACCTGCTTGCATTTACCAAGTAGCCAATTAAGCAGAGCCAATCCTGTTCTTAAAGGCTGAATGAGATTTTTCACTCCACTCCTGGTGCCCATTGGCAACATTAAATATTGCAGCTCCATGTAGTTTACCTGGGCCTCAGTATTCCAGATAGGATTTCAGAAGCCTTTGGCTACTGCTGAACTCAAGATGGCATAGCTCATCCTGCACAGAATTCCCATCTCCATTGTGAAAGCCTTTAGTTTGTTTACATTCCATAAAAGTTGAAATGATAACATCCATTTTTGGGTATTCTGTACGTTAAGCCTTATTGTATTCTGCTGCTGCTTTCAAACTCGTGGCTCTGCTAATCACCATTGAGCTTTGTGGGCCTTGCTGCTATCCTCCTCTCTAGCTATGAGGAAACCTTGTGGCACAGTGGGCAGCATCCCTGCCTGTGAGCCAGAGTTTCATGGTGCGCTCCAGACCTTGCTGCTCATGGAAGGGCCATTAATGTAATTGAGTTCATAATCAGCCCATTACTCCTTCCACCCCCCCCCCCCCTTTCCACTACTTCCAAAGAAAGGAGGAAGAAGTGTAAAGTTACAAATGAAAGTTTTTTTTTGTCCAGGAATCTAGGCTGAATAAATCTCTAACATTGATTCATTAATGCCCAAAGAAAATTTGGGGGAAAATCACATGAAGGGATAGTTTCTCGTAACAGTTTTCTGATCCCCATTTGAACATGATTGAATCCTGAAGCCTGCAGGAAAATCCTCCAAGTACCATTGTACCATCCTTTTAAGTTTTGAGTGACACGTACCCTGTTGACATTACAATCTAAATGAGCTTTTCAGCTTACAAAATCCAGCTTGTAAAGAAATAAAATTGCATTTTAAAATGTTGCTGATTTGAAATTTTAGATTTGGTGTGGAGGCCAGTTTGAGCAAGAAAGCATCATTAAAAAGCTCCATTGATCCATTACTCAAGGTCACATCCATTCACTTACTCCTGGGGATCAATGAGTTGTGACCAACTGTTGGGATCTTGTTTGAAAACCAGCACCCTTTCTGACACCAGGTAGTTGGGTAAAATGGGAGTGCCTCTTGCTAATACCCCACTTATGAAAAGCTATTCATACTGTGGCCAGTATGGTTAAGACCTAACATTCTCCCTTTTATGTCTGGCTGCTGTGCCCATACGCAGAAATTGAGGGATAGTCCTGTTGCCTCAGCTGAATATAAAACAAGTCTCCAATTATTAGTTTAAAATGATCACAAGTGCTGAAAGTAGAATTTAAATTTCCCTGATGTTTTGTATTCTTCATCACTGTTTAGGGATTGATCAGACAGTACCTGATAACAATCGAATAACAAGTGGCTTTCACCTGTTCTCGACCTTGATAGAGGTGCCAATGCCAGGAGCTATTTCTTGACAATGTTGGCAAGCCAGTCATCCATGGGTGATCATAGTTGAGCCTGATTTGTGTGCAATATCTGTAATTTCTTGGTGTTGTCACTTAGTGACCAAGAGCAGAAACCCTAGCTCCCCTTCCAACTCCATTATGGTTAACCCTTTCTCTATCTTATTGCATTGCTTTTAACGGGCTCTGCACATAAATTCGACACTTGGAAACTCAGGTGACTTACTGGTGGTGGTTAATAGATGGAAAATATCATGGGTGATCTGGTGCTGAGAAAAGCTGTTCTGTTGTGTGATAGGACTTCCACGTGTAAAAAGTGGAAATATTAAAAAGGACAAGGAAACCGTGGTTCAATGTTCTGTTTGGTCTCTCTGCACTCATTGTCTTAGATCAATTGTATTGCTCCAATTATAAAATCACATGAACCTTTATTTCTGTTGTAAAAGGTAAATTATGCAAAAGATTTAGGTTAGGACTTCATTCATCTAGAATGATGGACTAGAGTTAGCTTCAAAGTCTTCTGACTTTGAGGTTAGACTAGTAACAACTATTGGATGTCAATTAACTTAGGCTAAAGTTGGATTAAATTAATGTCAACCTGTTAACTGGTTTTGATTTTAAATCATTGTTAGCCTCCTTTTTCAATTCATCTGCATTGCTTACTTAGTTCAACCTTAGCCTTATTTCTGTTTTAATATTGTGTAAGATCCCGCTCTCAGAAAAGATGTGATATTAATTTTCCAAAATAGTCAAATTTTCTGTCTGGAGTAGCTTCTCTGTTCAGTTTACAAGGCAAAAGTTGGACATGTCTTCCCTTGAAATGTACTTTCAGTATTTGAACTTCAATGCCATCCAAGACCATTTTTGTTATGCAATCTGCATCTTTAAATACTCGCTACAAACAGCACACAGCAATAGCAATATGTACTAGACCATGAAAAGATGACAGTAATTCACCTCCATAAAACTTTCCAAACGTACAACAGAACTGCCCAGGATAAAAGGCAGCAGGCATTTGGGGACTTGTGGATGGTAGTGTTACCCTCCAAATCCACTGTCCAGTCTTGGAAATGTACTGCTTTTCCATTATTGTGACTGCATCAAAATCCCTACCTGACAGCATAGTTGGTAATCCTACACCATAAGGACTACATTAGTTCAAGATGGTAGCACACTGCCAATTTACTGAGCAATTTGGATGGACAGTAATCACTGTCTTGCCTGCAATACTCACATCTCATGAACACTAACTCCAAGCTGCTCCCGGCTGAAATGCAGCCCTTTAGTACCATAATTTCCAATTATCTGGTGACTCAAAAGTTGATTACCTGGCCAGTTTAATTGTAGACTGATTTAATTGTTTCCCAAATCTGGGTGTTTGCATACTTTTGTTGTGACACTGAAGGCAGAGACTGGTAATATGCACTGAGATAAAAATGAATTGTTTTTTGTTTTCAAAGCAATGTTGTATAACTTAGAGTTTTTCAACATGAATGGTCCTTGACCCCAACAGCTCTAGCTGGTATTAGATGTTTTCCAATAAACCTCTGGAATAGGTGGGCCTCCTGGTTCAGAGGGCACTACCATTGCACCACAAGAACCCTCTGGTTTTAGGCTGTGTATGAGCCTTCTCGCTGTTTGATTCACCTTTGATTACCATATCCTCATTTTTCTTAAATACACTTATTTGTGGGGAATTTGGCATAGTAGAGACAACCTCTGAAGGTATTTCACTCAAACTTCTTTGGAAATTTTGATTTTGTGTTGTTCCTCTAGCCACTACAAGTTAGGACAGGAGGAAGTGGAAGTAAACAGACCAGGAAGGGAACCTGTAAAGATTGAGCAGAGTTTTAAGTGTAGTGACAGAAGGTGCAAAATTGGGAGGATTTGAGTCTGAAACCAAGATTGGTTGCTGCTACATATACACAGACACTGGGATGCAGTTTGAGGCACTGATAACAGATTTACTTCTGCGTTAGAAATTGATTGCATTGCAGAGATTGGTACATTAAGTCTAGCTAACTCTCGAGTGCTGAGTACCAAGCTATTGGAATTTTTTTCACTTTGATGAGACAGTAAACAGAGGCCCTGTTTGCTTAAGATGTCGAAGATCCTGTACATACTATAGGCAGTGTATCTCCAATCTGGCTATTGCAAACTAGATACTACTTAATTATCTAAAAGATTTAAAAAGCTTACCTGGACAATGTCTGGTTAGGTGCTTTGCAGTGTGGCTCCAGACCAGTTATTGGTTTTACTACTGCTCTGTTCTGTGCTCCTAGATCACATCCGACTGCTCATAGCTCAAACCACCCAAGCTGAAATCTGGAAATAGCCAAAATCTGGTGTCTCTTGAGTGTACAGGATTTGAAGTACTGCACTTGAATTTTGAAGAACAGGAGAGAACTCCCTTTATCCTGGCTACAAGTAACCACTCCAAGATTTCTCAGGCAGTTCATATCATTTTTCTTATTGCCTTTTGTCCTCCCCAGCAATTTGATTTCTGTATTTTCTGCATTACAACAGTGATAAAATTTTGGAGATACTTAATTGGTTCTAAAATAGTTTGGATGGTTTGCCACACCCTGATGTCTATACCCCCGAAATGCACTATACAATCACGAGTTCTTTCTGTCTTAAAATTAAGAGACTTCATCACTGCTCTCCCTGTGACTTTTCCTCCTTGTTTTCATATGAAATCTGTGTAAGAAGTCATGTTTACTTACAGACCAAAAGGTATTGCTGGTCTGAGATGCTTAAAAAATTGGATTTTATATTGTCTGATCTTCTCACAAAGCTAAACTGAATGAACTGATTATTACTGCAGTCTTCAGTACATTGTAAAGGATTCTGGCACAGAATGATCACTGCAATGAGTTTAAAACATGCATCAACATTTCTTAATTTTATGTGGCATTTGTTTTCCAGGTTCAGCTGGTTATTGAGATTCTGTGGCCTCTCTTCCTCTTCTTTATATTGGTCTCCGTGCGTCAGTCCCATCCATCATTTGAGCAGAATGAATGTAAGTGATCTAGCAGTTGATGCATGAATACTGTTTAGTGTATCTCCATTTCTCTCCAGTCTCTGCCTATCATCATGGAGGGGCTAGGATCAGGGACTCAATTATAGCCATTTGCTTGGTTATGAGTGTGGAGAATTCTATTTTCCCAACTTGTATTCAACCCCAAGATTAACAAGGAAACAAATTCTTAAACTCAAATGATTCCAGATAATCATTGAGTTTGTTCCAAATGATAGTGTTCCACAGATGCATAATTCTCTCTGGCCTTGTGTATTTCACCATTCTTCAAGTGTCAGCTTTGGAAAAGATTGTCAGAAGGATAGTTAAGCCTTTCCTAGTACAAATGGGTTTGTATTCCGCTGTGAAGATGACTTAAATGAGCTTTATAAGATGCTGCTGCTCCCCAGATTCAGTCTCGTGCCCAAACCTTCCCTTCTCTCCATTTCCTCTTCCTTCTGGGAAAGAAGTTGTAGCTAGTTCTATGAAAATTCCTCACCAACTCCTCCACATCAAGCTGCAAGAAGCTACAAGAGCTCTGTTTATTCCGCCATGCTTGTTGAAGCTGAACTCCATACTCCTGCTCTCTCAAATTCCAACAGGGACCTAATCTGAAAATGACATTTTTGAAAAAAATTAATTTAAAACAAACCTCCATATCTAAGGGCCAGTACTGGTGGAAAATTACCTTTTTAAACCATTTAGTATGATCATATAATTTGATTTGAAATGATAGTACTCGAGACCATATGTACAAAGATTTTTTATTCACTGGATGAGTGTTGCTGACTAGGCCGACCTGTATTGCTCAGGGCTGTTGAGTCAACTGTTTTTGGTTTCAAGTCCCACGTAGGCCAGTCTGTGTAAGAACAGCAGATTTCCTTCTAGTGAACTTGATGAATTTTTGATGACAGTTGACAATTAAATGTTTGCTATTAGATCAGCTTTTTAAATTCCAGAAATCTAATTTCACCGTTGTGGGATTCAAACTATGAACATTATCCTGAGGTTCTGGATTATTAGTCCAGTGACATTACCACTACATCACCACATCTCCCTGATCCTGTGTACTGACTCATGAAAGCTTGTGTAATAGGATTTCATATGGGTGCTTGCATAACATAGTTCAATTCAGTGCATAGGTGGCATACAACATCGGTACTGCATGGTTTCAGGAAGTAAAACCAATTTGAGCAGACTGTCACAATGTAGTTGCATGCAAGAATATTGACCAATGAGTTGGGACTGGAGCCATGTGAAGTTAATCCAAACATAAGGGTTTTGCCAACATTGGAGTGACTGGCAGAAAGCCAATACTCAAGGGTAAATATCACTCAGCAGATTCTGCATAATATACTTGAAAGATGCCTTGTGAACCAGATGTTGGGGCTCTGTCCCTTGCTGTTCATGTCTGTCTGTCTTTTTATTGCAATAGATGATCTATTTTTTTTTTTCTTGCAATTCATTTGTCATCATTCCAAATTTGAAGTAATTATTTCTGTTGGGCATTGGCTCCATGCAGCTTCTGAGCTACCTTGCCTGTTGTTTAATTGCTGTTTAGACCAACTTTCTATAGTTCAGCTGGAGCTTTTGATTACAAAAATAATTTGGGGGAAATTATCAGACACTACTCTATGGCTGATGGAAATAATTTTTTTTCTATAAATCTTGAACTGAGTGCATGTTCAATTTTTGAGCCAAGTAAACAGATTTATTCTGTGTGGAACATATACCTAACATGACCTGGTAAAGCTTGATAGGCTGGTATAAATGGTGTTATACTCTGTATTTAACCTGTGCTTATCCTGACTTTGGTGTGCTTCATGGGTTACTGCATAAGGAAGATTGTTTTGTGTTTAGATCATGTCCTCTAGACCCGGGGAATGCTTAAAGGCAGAAATGTTCTATTTTACAACATTAAAACTCTCTCGGAGATTAATGGTTACCATAGAGTCCTTTGCTTTCTGACAACTAGGACAAAACAACAGATCACTTTCCAAATAGTGCTACCATCGGTTTTCTGTTTTGCTTGTTCAGTGTGGCATTGTGCACTTTGAGAAACTGACTCTCAGGCTAATATTTACTGTTCAGTCACTTTTTTGATCCATAGAAAAGAATGGCCTGGGGTGATCAGTGATATTTTGAAATAAAAATATAATGCTGCAGAAACTCAGCAGATAGGCAACATCTGTATGTAAAACAATTAACATCGAGTCCAAAATGGCTCTTAGGAAGTTCTGAAGTGTCATTGGACCAGAAGTGCTAATTCTTTCTTTCTCCAGATGCGTTGAGTTTTCCAGAAATTTTTGTTTTGCTTTCAGATTTCTATTATCTGTTGAACTTTGCTTCTTTATTTAAGATATGTTATGAACGTGGGAATACCAAAATGGAAACTGTCTTCACTGTGTATGTATATGATTCTGCCTCTCTGCCTCTCTGCCTCTCTGCCTCTCTGCCTCTCTGCCTCTCTGCCTCTTCATTGAGTTACATTCATCACTTGTCAAATTCATTGAATGAAATGTTCCAGTCACAGCATTGAAATTTGAACATTAGATGGAAAACAGTAATAATCAAAGTGGTGGCTGTCATTATCACTGCTGCCTCAGCACCAAGGACCCAGGTTCATTTCCAGCCTTTGGCGACTGTCTCTGTGGAGTTTGCATGTTCTCCCCATATGTGTGGCTTCCACTGGGTGCTCCAGTTTCCTCCGCACCGTCCAAAGATATGCAGATTAGGTGAATTGGCGATGCTAAATGGCCCATAGTGTCCAGGAATATGCAGGCTAAGTGGGTTACCCATGGGAATTGCAAGGCTACAGAGATAAGGTACTGGGATGCTCTTCAGAGGGTCAGTGTGGACCTGATGGACTGAATGTAGGGATTCTATGAAAAATTGAAGATTTGAGGCTAGGTGTGAGAAGGTTGAAGTTTGATTTTAATTTTTCACTTTGCTAATTCTTCTTCTTGCAGGTCACTTTCCAAACCATGCATTACCATCAGCAGGGACACTGCCATGGATACAGGGGATCATCTGTAATATTAAAAATCCTTGCTTCCAGTATGCTACCCCAGGAGAAACTCCAGGAAATGTGGGGAATTTCAATCAATCCATGTAAGTACTAATGACACATTCTTCTTCCTAAAGAGTCTATATTCAAGCAACAAATGCTGAACTAGCATAGCTTGAACAACAGAATACAAGCCAGATGCAGTTGTGGTCAATTGTTTGTTGTAATTCTAGAACAAACTGCTCAGTTTGTGAATTGGCTAGGGGCTAGTAACATTTTCAAAAAGATTTTTGTTGGGGATGCAGGCATTACTGGCTGGGCCACCATTTGATGCCCATCCTTAATTGCTTAGAGGGCAGTCAAGAGGCATCGACATTATTAATACGTCTGGAGTTGCAAGTAAGCCAGACCAGGGAAGGATGACAAATTACTTTCATTAAAGAATGTTAGTGAGCCAGATGGGTGTTATTATGATTGGCAGTTACATGGTCACCATCAGGTGTGGTTTGCCATGATGTAATTGAAAATGTCCCTGGAGCATTAGTCTGGGATTAGCTGTCCAGTGACATTGCTTCTACTCCACTGCCTTCTCCCAAATACTTGCTTAGAAAATAAAGGATTTAAATTCCTTGCCATGTCTGTACATGAATTGGCATTGCAATGGGATGGAAGTGGGTGGATCTGCACCAATGCTGATGATTGGAGGTTGAATATTTGAAAAGTTGAGTTCCTTGGCTATGAGTTAAGGCTACCAATCATTGTGATCAGTGTTACATTTTGTATACAAGAAACATGAGTAATGATTGACATTTTTTCTTGTTTTCAGTCTTTCACGTTTGCTATCTGATGCACAGAAGGTGCTACTTCATGCTAATCAGGACCACATCCTGCAAAGCTTCAATCAACTCCTGAACGCTTTGAAAAAGCTCAATGAAAACAGCCTTCCATTATCTGGTATGATTTGTTTATTGCCTAAATTGAGATGATGCAGCAACTTAAGTTGATTCTCTCATGTCTTTGTCTTTATTTTCCTTATTAAAAATTGCAATTTGTCATTTCAGTACAGTCGGTTCTGAAATAATGTGGTAGTTCTTTTCTTGTATGATTTCGCATTATAAGCAAACCTTGCAATAGATGAGCCATTTAAACTAATGTGGCCTGAATTGAATTATAGTCAATACAGGTAAGGAATTTATGTTCTACAAATAATCGTCTAAATTCTTCAATTGTGTTAAAGCCAATTTGCATTGAAGAGACACGCATTGTAGCAGAACCAATTGTATGACTTCCTTTCTTCCATACCCAGAAACTGGCATCATTATCTATAGTATTTTGATGTTGTAATGTTTTGTCTTTTCTATGAAAAGTAACTGAATTATAAACTTGTGGCTAATGGGTCAAAAAATGGGAAAATGCTTTGGAGAATTGTTTTTAGAGACTTTGGCCAATGAGGACATTCCTGTGTTATTTCTTAGTCAGTATATTGTACCTGAAGAGACATGCTCATGAGATTGATCAATGTAACTTAGGATGAAAAGATCAACAAGGGATAACTTGAGGCATTGCACAATTGAGAGCATATTTTTGTTGTAACTGAATAACTAATTTTTCTTGATTTATTGAAGTGACTGTGAATGTAATACCTCTATATAATACCTAGCTCAAATAAGCATCTGGATTCTTCAAGCTCATGAGATCTGAGCCAAGTGTCTTGTGTTACAGAGGATAATGTAAATATTGCTATATTAGGTAAAGTACTCTGCTAGAGCCAAAGTTGATATCTGTTTAGTAGCAAAAGATTTAGGTAGATAGAATCCTACAGCATTGAGATAGGGCCTTTGGCCCAAAATGGTCCATGCTGACCAAAATGTCCATCAACGCTTGGCCCATTTCCTTTTAAACATTTCCTATCCATGCCTTTTAAATGTTAATGTACCTACCTCAACCACTCCCACTTGCAGCTCATTCCATATGTGTACCACTTTTGTTTTTATAAAAGTTATCCTTTGGGTTTCCTTTTATTCTTTCCCCTCTAATCTTAAACTGATGCCCTCTAGTCTTTGATTCCCCAACCCTGGAATAAAGACTGAGGGCATTCACCCTAAACATGCCTCTCATGATCTTGTACACTTCTGTAAGATCCCCCCCCCCCCTCAGTCTCCTACACTCGAAAGAAAAATGCCCTAGTTTGTCCAACCTCTCCCTATAACTCTGACTCTTGAGTCCTGGCAACATCCTTGTAAATTTCTTCTGCACTCTTTCCAGTTTAATAACATCCTTCATAGAGAAAGGTGACCAAAACTGAACACAATGCTCCAAGTGCAGCTTCACCAGCGTCTTGTACAACTGCAATATAACTTCCCAACTTTTATACTCCATGCCCTGTCTACCTGTGACTCCACTTTCAAAGAACCATGAACCTGAACTCCAAGGATCCTCTTTTGGCATACACTCAATGCCCTACCATTCACTATGAAACTCCTACCTTGATTTGACCTTCCCAAATGCAAGACCTCGCACTAATCTATACTAAACTCCATTTGCCATTTCTTGGCCCAATTCCCCAGCTGATCAAGGTCCTGCTGCAATTTCTGATATCCTTTCTCACTGTTCACAATACCACCTATTTTGGTGTCATCTGTAAACTCCTCCTGCAAATCATTTGATATGGATTACAAACAGCAATGGGCCCAAGCCCTGAGGCACTCCACTGGTCACAGTCCTCTGGTCCGACAAGCATCCTTCCACTATTAGCCTCTGCTTCCTACCATCAAACCAACTGTGTATCCTATCTGCCAGCTCCCCCTGGATTCCATGTGATGTAACCTACCATGTGGAACCTTATCAAAGGCCTTGCTGAAATCCATGTAGAACACATCTACTGCCCTGACTTTGTCAATGTTCCTGGTCACTTCTTCAAAGAACTATAACAAATTTGAGACATGATCTCCCATGCACAAAGCCATGCTGACTTCCAAATCACATCCTGTCTTTCCAAATGCACGTATATCATATCCCTCAGGATATTCTCAAGTAACTTGCCCACCACAGATGTTAAGTTTACTGGTCTATAGTTCCCAGGCTTTTCTTTGCAGCCCTCCTTGAATGAGGGCACAACATTGGCTACTCTCCAGTGTTCTGGGATCTCCCCTGTGGCTAATGTTGATGGAAAAATATCAGCCAGAGCCCCTGCAATTTCTTTTCCAGCCTCTTGCAGTGTTCTTGGATAGATCTGGTCAGGACCAGGTTTATCCACCTTCATACATTCTAATACGTCCAACAACACCTCTCCTGTGATATGGACTGTCCCCACTAACTTCCCAAGTTCCCTAGTCATCTTTTCTTTCCCCATGGTAAACACAGGAGAAGCATTCGTCTGAGGACCTTGCCCATGTTCTGCAGTTCTACACATACATGTCCACTTTGGTCCTTGAGGGTCTCTCGTTCTTTTTCCTTTAATATACTTAAACCTCTTTGGATTCACCATAATTATCTCAGCCAAATCTATGGGCAGCACAGTGACTCAGTGGTTAGCACTGCTGCCTTACAGTGCCAGGGACCTGGGTTCAATTCCAACCTCAGGCCACTATCTGTGCGGAGTTTGCATATTTTCCCCATGTTTCCTCTGGGTGCTCTGGTTTCCTTCCGCAATCCAAAGATGTGCAAGTCAGGTGATGTGGCCATGCTAAATTGCTCATAGCGTTAGGTGCATTAGTCAGGGTAAGTGTAGGAGATGTCTGGGTGGGTTACTCTTTGGAAGGTCAGTGTGGTCTTGTTGGGCCAAATGGCCAGTTTCCACACTGTAGGTAATCTAATCTATCTCATGCCCCTTTTACCCTTCTATATCTCCTATCTACGTCCAGGGATTCCCTTGATCCCAGCTACCTGTGCCTGAGCCCTATCTCCTTTCTGGTCAAAGCCTCAATAACTCTTGTCATCCAGGGTTCCCAATTCCTGTTAACCTTGCCCTTCACCCTTACAGGAACATACAGACCTTGAACTCTAGCAATCTCATGTTTAAAGGCCTCCCATTTGCCAGAGGTTCCTTTGCCTGCAAACAAAGTGCTCCAATCAACTCCTGGAAGTTTCTGTCAAATTTTCTCTTATCCCAATTTAGAACTTTAACCTGTGGATCAGTTTTGTCACTCTCCTTAATTATTTTAAAATTAATAGAACAATGGTCACTGATCCCCACTGTCATCTCAGTCCTGCCTGATTTCCCAAGAGTAGGTAAAGATTTGCCCCTTCCTGAGTAGGACCCTCCTATATACTGCTTGAGGAAACATTCCTGAATGCACTTAATAAATTCCACCCCATCTAAGCCCTTAATGCTCTGGCAGTGCTGATCTGTTAGGAAAGTTAAAATCCCCTACTTTGATAACTGTATTGCTCGTGCAAATCTCCCAATCTCCCTGCATATTTGCTCCTCATTCCCTATTTGGGGGCGTATAGTACAGCCCCAATAATGTCACCATCCCCTTATTTCTTAGCTCCACCCAGAAAGCCTCACTGGATGATCGTTCAGTTATTTCATTTGAGTACTGCTGAGACACTTGCTTTAATCGAAAATGCAATTTCTTCCTTCATCCTTTCCACCACCTCTGTCGTGCCTAAAACATCTGTACCCTGGCACATTAAGCTCCCAGTCCTGTCAGCCCTTAGCCATGTTTCTGTAATGCTATAACATCCCAGGCTTGTGTACGTGTCCATGCCCTGAGTTCATTGGCCTTATCTGTCAGCCATCTTGCATTAAATAGATGTAATTTAATCCAACAGACACTCCTTGTTCCCTGTTGTGTTCTAGCCTGACCTGTCTCTTCACTTTACTATTTCTGATTACTGTATCTCCTTCCAGCCTCGCACTGGCCTCCCTGCAGTTGAGGATCCTACCTCCCTGCCAATTTAGTTTAAACCCTTCCTTGTAACATTAGCAAATGTGGCTGCCAAGATATTGGCCCCTTCCAGTTCAGATGTAACTCGCCCCATTTGAACAGGTCACCTCTGCCTCAGAAAAGATCCCAATGATCTAAAAATCAATCCCTGTACAAATTATTCAGCAACACCTTTTATCTGACACATCCACCTGTCCTTACACACACACACACTAGCGCTTAGCACTGGAAGTAATCTGGAGATTTACCACTGACAGGGTCATGATTTTTAATTGTTTTCCTAGCCCTTTATAATCACTCCACAGGACCTCATCCCTATTTCAACCTTCATTTTTGCTACCATGCACAATATTTGGAAACTTTGAGGAGAAAGTGAGGACTGCAGATGCTGGAGATCAGAGCTGGAAATGTGTTGCTGGAAAAGCACAG
>NC_057740.1:14677155-14694795 GCF_004010195.1 Chiloscyllium plagiosum
GCAGAGATGAGTTCGGTGGGGCAGGAGCAGGCGGAGACAATGGGTCGGCCGGGGCAGTCGGGTTTGTGGATTTTGGGCAGGAGGTAGAAGCGGGAGGTGCGGGGTTGTGGGACTATGAGGTTGGAGGCGGTGGATGGGACAATATTTGGAAAACTAATTGAAGATCAATTGGCAGCACAAACCTGTTCTGCGAATGGGTCACCTGACCCAAAATATTAACTGATTTCTCTTCACAGATACTCCCAGACCTACCGAGCTTTTCCAACAGCTTCTGTTTTTGGAAAAGAGTCAATGACTTCTCAATGCATGAAATACCAAACTTGTCAACCCCAGCAGCAGAGGTAGCATCTACACCACAAGATGTATTCAAGATGCAAGTGTGATAGGACTCAGCCAGAACTCATTTCCTCTGTCATTTCTTTTTCTTTTTTATTCTCTCTTCACATTTTAATTTATTACTTTTTGCCAATGCCACCCAATGACAGGAGGTAAAAGCCAGTGTGGACTCATGGCCTTGGTGAAGCCCAGCATTGTCTGGGTTGGAAGGATGATAACTCTGAACTCTCTTTCTCCTCTTTTCTTTTTCCTTGCTGAGAATTTGAGTAAGAATCTGTACCCAGGTACCTACGATGGCACCACAAGTGGCAACTTGTAAACCTTTCACTGTATCCATTTGAGTACATTTGACAAAGCTAATTCTAATTGATGTTCTGTCCACTCCTTGGACAAAAGTACCAACAGACTTAGTCATGTCCTTGTGACCAATTACCTCTCCAAATTTCCCATTGTTTGACTTGGTAACAATTATGCTTCTTGTTGATGTGAACACTTTTTTTAGTTTATTCAATATATTGAAATGAATAGTATCAGACCACATTTCACCAGCAAACCATTTAAAGATTTAAGTGGCAAATGATCTATATCAGTCATCCCACTATCCCTGTTCTAGTCCAGCAGAATATATGGTATGTACTATCAAATATTAAGTGCCAAGTATCAAAAGGCTTTTGTTGCATGAAAATATTGCAATGTTGACAGAATTATTCTCCCTAGTTTGGAAGGGCAATGTGACTGACATTGCCTAGCAACCAGTTGTCTAACCATCCTGAAATCCAGGATGGTTGTCTTCACATGGAGGGTGAATTGAAAGATGCACAGCAAATGAATAGATCAAGAACAACAAAAACTCTGAACTGGGTAGAGAGTGGGTTAGAAATCCAAATACCAATGCAAGCTTCTAAAATGTACAACCAGCCCAGATCATGCAAGGTCATAATAGATCGTGGTGCCATATTGTTTTGAGCTAATTTCTATTCCTTTGCCATGTATGGTCCACCACTGTGCCACCAGTGAGGAAGAACACTCCAATGATTGAGAGGCGATGCCAAGTGAAAGCAACCCACAACAGGGCAACAAAAAACAATACATCTGTTTCCAGACAGGTGGAAAATCAACAGATCAAAGGAGTCACAAGACTTGCAAAGAGGCCCTTTCAACTGTTAGTTTTCTAGTTTAAAGTTATGGAGAAGGATAAGTTTTGTATAAATGTTAAAGTTCTTAATTGAAGTAAGGCAAATTTTGATTGTATTAGACACTTGACTACAGTAGACCATTCAGAGGTGACTGGCAAGTGGGAAGCTTTCAGAAGTGAAATCATGAGTTCAGAGACAGTATGTTAATGTAAAGGGTAACGCTGGTAAGAGCAGGGATCTATGATGAATGAAGATATGAGGGTCTTGTCAAGAACAAGGTGTCATATAAATATTTAGGATCAACTAATGTCTTTCAGAGTATAAGGGGTGTAGGCATCTAAGTGGAAAATCAGGAGAGTAAAAAAGGGGATATGAAACCGCCTTGGTAGAAGGTTAAGAAGAATCCAAAGATTCTACACATAAAGAGAAACAAGGAGAGAACAGGGCTTCTTAAAGATCCACAAGGTCATCTGTGGGAAATCACAGGAGATGGGAGAGATAATAATTTGCATGCACTTTTTACTGTGGAGAAAGAAATGGAGGCTAGGGAACTCAGAAATAAATATTAATACCTTAAGCAGTTCACCTTACAGAAGAAGGGGTGCTGGAGGTCTTAAAATGTGTGATAAATCTCTGGGACTCTATCAAGTGTATTCGTGACATTGTGGGAAGCTCAAGAAGAAGTAGCAAGGTTCCTAGCAGAGATATTTGTATCCTCTTCTGCCATGGGTAATGTGCTGAAGGAAGAATGTGGCTAATGTTGTGCCTTTATTTAAACTGTAAGAAGCAGCCTGGGAACCATAGATCAGTAAGTCTCACATCTGTGGGTAAGTTGTTGGAAGGATTCTGAGAGAGGGTTTGTGCATTTGGAGAGGGAAGGACTAACTAGGGTTAGTCAGCATGGCTTTGTGTGCAAAATCATGTCTCAAACTTGATTGAGTTTTTTGAGGATGTAACTAAAAGGATTGAGGGCAGTGTTAGATTTTGTCTACATGGACTTTAGTAAAGCCTTTAACAAGGCTCCACATGGTACACTAATAATTAGTTAGATTAAATGGGATTCAGGGACAGCGTGCCAATTGGATACAAGTAGCTTGATGGTAAGAGACAGGGCGGTGGAGGCCTGTGACCAGTGATCACAAAGATCCGTGCTAGGTCCACTTTTGTCACTTATAGAAACTATTAAAATACAGTTTAGGAGATATGGTTTGTAACTTTGTGGATGATGCTAGAATTTGATGGTATAGTGGACAGTGAAGAAGGTTATCTTCGATTACAAAGAAATCTTGATTAATTGGGCCAATGGACTGAGGAGTGGCAGATGGAGTTTAATTTAGATGAGTGTGAGGTATGGCATTTTGTAAAACCAGCAAAGACAGGACTCGTACAATTAATGGTAGAGCCCTAGGTACTGTTATTGAACAGAGACCTAGGGGTTCAAGTGCACAATTCTTCAAAGGTTGCGTCACGGGTAGGTAAGGTGGTCAAGGTGTTTAGCACGCTTGCCTTCATTCCTCAGACTGTAGAGTATGGGAGTTGGAATGTCATGTTGAGGTTGTACAGGGCTTTGAGGCCACTTTTGGAGTACTGTGTACAGTTCTGGCTGCCCTGCTTTATTAAATTTGGAGGGTTCAGAAAAATTACCAGGATGTTGCTGTGAGTGGAGGGTTTGAGACATACAGATAGGTTGGATAAACTAGGATTTGTTTTCTCCGAAGTGTAAAGGTGGAGGGTAATGTTATGGAGGTCTATAAAATCATGAGATACATAGATAAGGTGAGTAGCAAAGGTCTTTTCCCTAATGGGGATGAATTCAAAACCAGGGGCATATTTTGAAGTTGAGGGGAGAAAGATTTAAAAGGGATCATAGGTGATCTTTTTCACATTCAGGATGTGGCATATATGGAATGATCTGCGAGAGGAAGTGGTCAATGCAGATACAGTTACAATATTCCAAAGACATTTGGACACATACATGAATAGTAAAGGTTTAAATGGATATGGGCCAAATGCAGGCAAGTGGGACTAGTTTAGTTTGGGGAATTTGGTCAGCGTGGTTGAGTTGGACTGAAGGATTTGTTTCCACCTTCTGACTCAATTGTTTCACCTACTTTTATAATTGTGCAACATGTGGCTATGTCTAGCCATGGCTCTGTTTGGGATATATTGTTTATCTCTGAAAAAACAGGATGTGGTGTCCCTTTTAAGGGACATGCTCAAGACATCACTCACCATATGTGACTTTGGGGTGTCAAGATCTCCCATCCATCATAATTGGGAATCGCTTGAAGCATGGCCATACCATTGAAAGCATGCTGCTCTGCTGCAACTTTGTTGAGCTACCTACTCCTTTTGAATGTATGTAATGGCTGTAATAAAATAGTGGACCTAGCACCAATCCTTGTAACACTCCACTGGTCACATGCCTCCAGTCTGAAAAACAACCTTCCTCCATTCTGTCTTCTACCTTTGAGCCAGTTCTGTATCCAAAGACTAGTTCTCCCTGTATTCCATGAGATCTAACCTTGCTCACCAGTCTCCCATGGGATGAAATGATTTTCATTTCTTGAAATTCAGATTGGAACACTTGATTGGAATTGAAGATCAATAATGCAGAGCCTAGATTTTGCTTGCTTGACCTTTTTTGCCTCATTTTTGAACTTCTCCTGGAGCGGTGATGTGACTTCCCAAGATAGTTTGCAGCATTGATGTCTGAGCTGAGACATACCAATCCACTTGTTCTCATCTTTGAATCTTTGCCCAGTTTACATTGCAACACACATACTTGCATGTTGTTCTGTTGTATTTTGTCAAAACACTCAATACTTCATAAAAGGAGTGCAGTCTCAGGGTAAGGTATTTTGTTGTATCACTTATTTGGCTACAATGCAGAGTGAACGAAGTCTTAAATTGGTCTGTAATAATTGCATAAAGTCACAGTTGCTGACCTAAATTGGCATGGATATTTTTGAATCTTGATACTTAATAGATTTGTTTTCACTGTTCCTTGTCCAGGTCTTTCTCTACATTATAACGATTTTGTTTTTATCTCTTTTTTTGTTTTGAGACTATAGGGTTTTGGGGCTATGGGGGATATAGGGGGTAATTGTCAAGATGTTCAGATGTTTTTACGGAGCTTGGATTGACAGGTTCAGGGTGGCATGGTGGCTCAGTGGTTAGCACTGCTGCCTCACAGCGCCAGGCACCTGGATTCAATTCTGGTCTCTGGCGACTGTGGAGTTTGCACATTCTCGCAGTGTCTACATGTTTTCCTCTGGGTGCTCCAGTTTCCTCCCACAATCCAAAAATGTGCAGGTTAGGTGAATTGGCCATGCTAAATTGCCCATAGTGTTAGGTGTATTAGTCAGGGATAAACGTAGGGTTGGGGAATGGGTCTGGGTGGGTTACTCTTCGGAGGGTCGGTGTGGACTTGTTGGGCTGAAGGGCCTGTTTCCATACTATAGCAAATCTAATCTAAAGACCTGAGAATTTTGGAGCATCCTGAATTAGATTCTCTGAATTCCATGCCTATATCTGTGATCCACCATGGAGATACAGGAAGGAGGAGCCTGCATTTATACCATGCATTTTATGACATTGAGGTGTCCCTGAAATATTTCACAGTCAATTAAGTACTTTAAATGTAGTCACGGTTGGACATGGGGAACCATAGCAGCCAATTTCTTAAATTTACCCTACATGGCAAACATATGATTTTGGTAAATTTGGTTTTGTGGATCAGTGGCCAAGAAATCTGGAGAACTTTGCATTTACTGCTCTTCAACTAGTGGCAATGGATATCTTACACTCACTTGACAATGCAGATTGGATTGACATTTAACAGCTCGTCTGTAAGATGACATCTAGTAGTACAGCACTTCCTCGCTATAGCAGAAGTAGATTGTTCGCCTGGATTGTGATTCCCTTTCTAAGGGGGCAATTAATTCCATAACTTTCTGACTGTTGGGTATAATTGTTTCTAATGAGTCATGGAGAAAGTGAGGACTGCAGATGCTGGAGATCAGAGCTGAAAATGTGTTGCTGGAAAAGCACAGCAGGTCAGGCAGCATCCAAGGAGCAGGAGAATCGACATTTCGGGCATGAGCCTGATTCTGAAGAAGGGCTCATACCCGAAACGTCGATTTTCCTGCTCTAATGAGTCATGGATGACCTTAAAGAGAGCTCCACAAATATTGCAAGAATTTCTTGGAAGTATCCTCAGCCCAAGCATTTTCAGCTGGTTCATCAGTTACCTTCATTTTATTTTTAAAAAATGACAACCATCAGTTCACCTTTATGTCATAAGGTCAAGAGACAGGTTGTTCATTGATTCATCATTAAGAACCATTCATATCTACTTCAACAATAAAGCCAGGCCATGAGCTCCTTTAACAGGAATTGCACTACATCCAGCCATAAGCTGATAAAAGCAGGAACTTCCTTTATTCATTTATGGGAATGTGGTCATTGCTGGCAGGTGAGCATTTATTGCCCTTCCCTGGTTGCCCTTGAGGTGATGGTGAGCTGTCTTGCATCGCTGCAATCCATTTACTATAGATTGACCCACAATGCCCTTAGGGAGGGAAATTCCAAGGCTTTGACCCAGCAATATATTTCCAAATCAGGATGGTGAGTGACTTGGAGAACTTGAAGGTGGTGATGTTCCCATATATCTGTTGACCTTGTCCTTTTCTATGGAATCGGTTGCGGGTTTGGAAAATGCTGTCTGAGGATCTTTGATAAATTCCTGCAGTGCATCTTGTCTGGAGTAACAGCAGCAATGTGTACTGAGCATCAGTTGTGGATATTTGTATTTAGTTTTTTTTTACTTAAATGTGAAATTATGCACTTTGTTGGAGGAACAGATGTCTGGTTAGGAAGCATAGATGTGCAATCAGTCATTGAAGGCTAATATGGAGGTGCAGCAAGTGTTAGGAAGACTAAGGGAACTTTGGTCTTTTATTGCAGAGGATTTGAGAATGAAACTATAAAGTTTTTGTTTCAATTCTTATAAAAGGTAGGATAGAGTGCACCTGGAGTACTCTGTAGTTCTGGTCGTCTTGCTTCAGGAAGAATATTTTTGTGATAGAGGAAATGCAATGCCAATTCATCAGACTTGTTCCTAGGGTGGTGGCATTGCTGGTTTTTCTGAAGAGATTGGACAAACTGGCCATGTAGTCTGAGTGAGGTGATATAGTTGAAAGCCAGACAATATCTAAATGGGAGAAACTGGTAATACTGTTAGGGTGCCTAGAATCAGCAGGCACAATTTCATAAATAAGCTGCCATTTAGCACTGAAACAAGAAGTTATTTTACTCCAGTGCTGAGAGTCTTTGGAAGTTTCTATCCCAGAGGGCTGTGGAAGCTCAGTTTTTGCATATGTTTTAGAGATTGATAAATTCTTTGGTTATCAATGGCACAAAGGGTTTTGGGTATAGTGAGGGGTCGGGGAAAATGTTGAAGTGATCAATCAACTATGATTTGTATTAAATGGTGAAATGCACACAACAGTCCAGTTGACTTTCTTGTTTCTGTTTAGCTAAGTGTGATAATTTGATCACTGCCTGACCCTATTATAGCCTCCTGATCGCCAAGAATTAGAGCAAATTCTGTATTCAAAGGAATAGGTGTAGTCATAATACTCCAGGAACTCAACATCTTTCAGGAATGAGCAGTTCGTTTAAGTAATGCCTCTGCCATTGGTCTGTATCCACTTCCCCATTGGCACACTGGTGATGGGTCCTATCTATTGGATGTACTACAATTGTAACCAGCATGCTGATATGAGCAAAAGAAGCATATTCAATGGGATCATCATCACTTTCATTTTAATCTCCCTGAAGTATTACCATTCATCACCGAGTCATTCTGTTGTCAGGGGTATCACTACTGGAAGGGAAGATTTGAAATCGGCAAAATGGCTGGAGAAACTCAGCAGGTCTGGCAGCATTTGCAGAGTTCCTTGAGTCTGGAGATGGGTCACTGGACCTGAAACATTAACTGTTTTCTTTCTGCAAATGCTACCAGCCTTGTTGAATTTCTCCAGCAATTTGTGTTTAAGTTGTTATCTCAAGCTGCCTAGTTCGTAAAACCTCACCAATTTTTTCCGATGCAGAAACAAACTGAACTAATAACATTTTGAAGATTGGATTTGTGGTGTTCTTGGGCAAATAGCTTGGATTACCACTGAACCACACTTCCTTTATTTACTAAATGACACCTGGGTGGCATTAAACCCATTAATGAAGCAGCTGTTTGTTTTGGCCGGTGGGTCTATGCAAGCTGTTTTTGGGCTTTTAATTTCTGGCATTCTCTGCACTACTGCCACTTTTAACAATACAATCAATTTTTGCCTTTACACCGGTCCTGGAACAATCCATAGGAGCCTGTACATCAGATTGCTTAGCACTGTGGATTTTAAGCAGTTAAGTTATCAAAAGTAGATCTCTGGCAGAATGACTGGTCAGTATGAATTATTTTAAGCTACCGAAGGGTAGGGAAGTGATAAGTCTGAGACCCTGTCCTAACTTTCTCTGAGACAATGATAGCTATTTCTAACTTGAAAATATTTATTACTGTGCATCAACTGAAGTGATGGGCTGAATTACCCATCAGCTTCAGAATCTTGGCAGCTGGATGAAAAAATGGATCCTCTCGTCCACTCTAACTGATTCAGGGATTTCACAGGTGGCTCAATATCTACTTAAAGAACTGTGCTGCTGCATTTGTTGCTGGGATTCCAATCACTGGCAGCTTGTGGTTTGATGCTGCCATGAACTAAACTTTAAGGAGAAGAGGCTCATCTCAAAAAGATGTATGGATAGCAATCGTGTATAGTAAATTGCAAGTTACAGTGGTAAGAAACTTCTTACTAAGACTAAGGTGACCTGATCTTCACTCCGTGAGATCCTTCGATATTCTGCTTGATCCTCACTCAAGCCTGAGTGAAGCTGAACGCAGCCTCCAACATTAACCCTTTCAGGACCATACCTTATGTAAGAATTGCCAGCCCAATCAGTGGGCTTCAGTCTGCAACCTCCATAACCGCACAGGGAGAGATGGGCCACAGCAAAATATCAAAGGGGGAGATCTCAAACCACTGGAGCTGTAGGAGTGACCTTCCACTATTAACTCCCCTATTTGTGGGCCTTCAAGGCACTTGAAATCCCTGGGTAGCAGAGCTTACTGTCCCTCTGACAGTAAGCTTCAACTTTGTGTTGGCAGTTCATCTGTAAACACCACAGAGGATGATGTTTAAACATCTTTCAGACTTCCTGTATCTCCACTTGTAAACTGGTTTCTTTACATTATCCTTTCATCCACCCAACTCAAAAGTTGAAAATCTTTCAGAATTGCAACAGTTTTCCAAGCTAGTATCAAACAAGCTTAGAATTTGGTAACTTGGATAAAGTTGCAACCTGTTTCTCTGTGATTAATTATTAGCCAATGGAAATAAGTTTCACATTAATCTGTATATTTTATAACATGGTGTTATGTTGCTTACATTTTCCCTTTGAAGCTTGAAACAATAAATTATCTTATTGGCTTGTGTAGTTTACATTTTTTTTGGAAAATAATGTTTCTGCTGTTGTAATGCATATTTGATCTGCTGGAGAAACTGCTGAGTCACTTACTGTTAAAGAATATGGAAGGGCATAATTACAAATTAAACACTGACAGTTATGCCATCAGCGGATATGCAAAGGATTTAACTCCCCCAGATCTCAGTCCCTGAATTCTGCAGAGCTGAGAATTTGCTCACCCACCTCCTGATGTGGTTTTTACACTGAGTACAGCCTTTTAAAGGTGCTGAATGTTCAAGTGTCCACACACCTTGACACTGTTATAAATGTACAACTAGTACAATACAAAGAGCATGCTATTTTCATCATTAGCTAACAAATATTTAAAACTATCCTGTTTGAACTTGCAAGTTAGCTGTTCTTAGGAATGAGCTAGTAAGAATGTTAAGTTTTTGCTGAACAGCTAAGACTGGAGTAATCTGCTTTACCTGAACAATTTCAGCCAAGTCTGTACGACTTGGAGGATGTTACTTGTAATGCTTTTAACATTAAAAGCTATAACTTGCATCAATAAATGTACAAAGGAGTACATTGACTTGCAGCTGATGAGAAAGAGAGTTACATTCAATTCTTGCAATTTCTTTTCACTTTTGATAACTGATACAAGTGTACAATGTTGTTTATTGGGCTAAGGAAGCAGTGCATTTTTTCATATGCTTTTATTATAATACATCTCAGGTACTTCACAGGATCATAATCAGTCAAAAATTGATGCTGCATCCCATAGAGATATTGGACTAGGTGAATAAAAGTTTGTTTGGAAGTAGGTTTTAGGGGGAATTCTTAAAGAGTAAGAAAGGGAGGTAAAAATAAAATGAGGTGTAGAGAGGGAATTTCTGAGCCTGGGTAGCTGAAGACACCAAGGCTGGAGACATTAAAATTGGTGATGTGCAAGTGGCCAGAGTTAGAGGAGTACAGAAATCTTTGAAGGTTGTAGGGCTAAAGGAAGTTAGAGATGGAGAGGAGAAAATTGACTTTTTAAAATTGTCCTGTCAGCAGAATATCCATAGAATCCCTTCTCTGTGAAAACAGACCATTTGGCCCAACATGTCCAAACTGACCCTCTGAAGAGCAATCCACCCAGAGCCATTCCCCTACCCTATTATCCTATATTTACCCCAATTAATGCACATAACCTACACATCCCTGAACACAGTGGGCAGTTTAGCATGGCCAATTCACCTAACCTGCACATTATTTCGATTGTGGGAGGAAACTGGAGGAAACCCATGCAGACACGTGCAGAATGTGCAAAGACCACACAGTCGCTTGAGGCAGGAATTGAGCCTGGGTCCCTGGTGCTGTGAGGCAGCAGTGCTAACCGCTGAGCTGCTGTTCTGCCCCTCCTTCAATACATAAGTTACAAACAGAAATTTTCACTGGCTCCATATTCAATGTAGTGATGGGTAAATGAAAAGAGGGCAAGTTGCAATGCAGGTAGAAATGTTGGAGCACGTGATACTTTGAGGACTCAAAACTAGCATTTTACATGTGAAATATGCGTATTCTGCACTGACTAAGAGGATCCGAATTCCCCCTCCTTGACCGGCATTAGAAGTTGGCATGAAATGAGTTTGTCGTCTCAGCTAGGTTTCCCAAACAGTGAATATAGGCACAAACTATAAACAGACTTGCTAGTTTTTAAGAACTAGGGTCAATCAGTCTCAGCAGCTGTTACCTGGAACTAAAATACTTGTGCCGTTTTTGGGTTCACCTCAGTTTGGTTCTGCTGCCATGGTTTTGCCTTTATTTTAAGATGAAAAGACAGGAGTTAAGCAAAATACAGCTCTCTCAAGTTTCAGTTACAATGAATAAAAATGCAACCTTTTGAGTGAGGCGTGAAGCCAAAGATGTTCTTTCTCCTGTTTGGGAGACCCGAAAAATTCCACGGTGCTACGCCTAACAAGAGTTTTCCTGGTGGCCTGACCAATGTCCCTCCTTCAGTACACAGTTACAAACAGAAGTTTTCATTGAATGTATGAGCTTGTTGTGCACATACGTTTGTGACAGAACTGGGGGAGTGTATGTCAATAACAATTAGATGTAAACCACATTTAACATCCTGAAGACTTGCTAGTTCTTCTTGTGGTTATTCCCGGCTATATTTGAACTGAGAGTTTGACAGTGACCAAAAGACAGTGAGATATTGGATGTGCTTGAGAGCCAGAGTTACATTTTCTGATATAACTCAATATAGCAAGAAAAGGTTGGTCAAGTTGAAGTGTAATAAGTGCCTTTACCTAATTACATTCAGCAACCCTGAATTATAAATTCCTGTCACTTTTCAAAAAAAAACATCTAGAGGTAGCTATCAACAAAATAAAGACAACTCTGTGGTTCTAGTAATTTCTGGGCCTGTTATGTCTGCAGACGCTCAATTGAGCTTCCCATAAAGCTCTCCTGTGTTTTGGTCTGCAGCCTGACTAACACATCTTTGAATGAACACGCCCAATGTATAGTTAACATTAAATATTGCAGTTTTACCTCTCAATTTAGCTGCAGAATATACAATCACTTCGAAATTGCTAGAAAATTAATGGTGAATTCAGGGCACAAGCTATCATTAGTGTCTTTTTTTAAATGAAACAATAATTTGCGGAATTGAAGAGATATGCCTTGAGTCACAAATAGCCATGAGTTTCTGGTCCATTTATGCTGCTCCTTGCATGTAGGCAACCTTGTTGTCGTCTTCCTCACAAATGTTTAGAAATTGTGGATTTGCATCAAAAATACAAATGAAAGTTGGTGCAAACATTTTAGGGTTACTAGGATTGCTATTTCTTATTTTGCTGAGCATCATGTCAATGATATAATTTATGGTCCTGATCTGAATGTTGGACGCTAAGAAAAAGATCTATTTATCAATTGGTATTTAGTGCAGTCAAGTGCCACAAAAATGCAATGAAGAGTGAGGATTAGCATCCAATTCATGGCATTTACTTCGAGTTTTGTGCTGTAGCAATTTTTGGGTCAGTGTGTTTTCCATATCATAATGACCGTGTCTTTATACATCACCTTTTTAAAAATTAATTTTTAAAAGGTGCATGTTGCTGGCTGAATCAATAATTGTCGCCATACTTACTGAATCTAAAGATGGTGCGTCACCTCTTTGAACCACTAAACACCATATACTGTCAGTACACTCAGTGCTTTCAGAAGGGAGTTTCAGGATTTTGACCCCAAGACAATGGATAAATACTGCTACAGTTCCAAGTCAGGACAATGTGTGGCCTGGGAATGCACTTGCAAGTGGTTGTCTTCACATCTATCTGTTACCACAGTTCCTAGGTGGTTCAGTTTGCAGATATGGAAGGTGCTGTCAGAGCAACCTTCAAGTTACTTCAGGGTATCTCTTGGATAGTATATGTTGCTGCCATTTTGCACTGGTGGTAGAAGAAATGCATGATTTAAGGTGATGTATTGGCTGCTGATCACACTCTGCTTTGTCCTGGATTGTTCAGGTTAATGAGTAGTGTTGTAGTTGAACTCTTCCTTGTGCATAGTGGAATAGGCCTCGGGGAGACAGGGAGTAATTGATCACTGTAGCCTTTCGAACCTCGGACCTGCACTTGCAGCCACAGTATGATACAGGTAGTTCACTTTTACCCCTATAATGCTGATAGTGGGACATTCAGCAATGGTAATGTTATTGTTGAGGGGAGATGGTTAGATTCTCTCTTGTGGGCCACTGGCTCGTACTTGTTCAGCATGATTATTACTTGTCAGCTCAAGCCTGAATGTTGTCCAGGTCCTATTGGATGCAAGTATGGATTGTTTCATTATTTGAAAAGTTGCAAGTAGTACTGAGCAGTGAAGGTCTCATTTCTGATATAATTAACAAGATGATGAGACATCCACTCATGGATTGTTTTGAAATGTAGATATCATACGCTTATTGTCACATTCCAGTCAAGCTAAAGTATAAGCAAACAACAAACCAGGGCAGGTAACTTTTCATAGAAGTTCCTGACTTGGAGATAGAAGTTAGTAATTGGATTACAATGTATCGCGTCACAGTGAACAATTAAAATTTGAATTACCATAGACCTAGCTTATAAACAGCTCATTTTTGAGGCACCAAGATGCATATTTAATCCTTTTATGTGGCCTACAAACCTTCCACCCCTATTTCTTCAGCTAATAAGTGCATGATCAGTGCTGTTAAAAGTCTACCTTAATTTCTCAGCTCAGAAATACACGTTTACCATTATATTTGACTGGTAAATTGGCACATAGGATCAAATGGGTGATATGACTGTGTGGCCAAGAGGGTATTTAAAACATGCCCACATCGATCAAACAACATGTGGTAACTAATAGACAGATGTGTGTCCAGTTGCAAACAGACCAAAATACAAAATTCACTTCAAAGTCATCAGAATGGTTGTGTCATCACCAAAAGTGCAGTGCATATACACTCAAGTGGACTACATCAAACAGGGATAAAGACTGCAGAACAACAGCTGGTTGGTGCCACTACTTTACACAGCAATGTCTACATTGCAATCGTAGACCAAGACCACTTGGGCTACTAAAAGACCATGATGCTAAAATTATCAGATTCTAGTAATTCATAATGGGCACTTATGTTTTTGCCTGATTATGTCACCTCCACAATAAACATGGAACACCTACAAATTATGATCGAACCAGCAACCAGATGTTCAGATCATTTCAGTGAATGGTGAATTTGATGATTTAGTTGTGGAGAATGATTGAGACTGAAATACCAAATCTGGGGTATAGAGTGTGATCCTTATGATGATGCCTTTGTCAAAGTGGCTGAGGATAAGTTCAAATACTTAATCATTTTTAGTACCTAGTCCATTTTTGATTTATGCGATTTATAGGACATGTTTAATCAGCACGGTACAGATATGATTGCGATTTCAACTATCCTCCCAGAATCAATTTATTCATTAAAATATTGTATATTGATTTAATTTGATTAACGTTTTTTTTTAATCACATTTCAAAATACTGACCACATCCACCAGCACCAGTGGTTCATATTCTATATTCGCTGTGCAAATCAAGGATTTTTCAAAGGTCGACTTGTATGCTGTAGTCAATGGTAATCCAAATATATAACTTCTAAAAGTTATAGAGTCATAAACTCATACAGCATGGAAACAGACCCTTCAATCTAACTCATCTGCGCTGACCAGACATCCCAATCTGACTGAGTCCCATTTGCCAGCATTTGGCCTATATCCCTCTTCCTATTTGTATGCTCATCAAAATGTCTTTTAAATGCTGTGATTGTAGCTGCCTCCAGCACTCCCTCTGGAAGCTCATTCTGTACACGTACCACCCCCTGTGAAAAACTGTTGCTTGGGTCACTTTTTAAATCTTTCGTCTCTCCCCTTTTGGACTCCCCCACCCTCAGAAAAAGACTTTGGGTATTCATCCTATCCATGTGCCTTATAATTTTATAGACAAAAGTTGATTAAATTGGATTGATCCTGAGCTAAGCAGCAGCATAATGCCCCATTTTGTATAATGAAAACATTCTCTGACTTGAAATGAACAGCATCAAGAAAGATCTACTGGTCCTTACTCAGACTGGTCCATAAGTAATCCAGTCGTTCGCCAATTGTGCTGGATTTTATGCTCACCATCTATTGCACGTGAAGATAGGTGAACAGTGAGTAGCCCTCTTGATGACTCTCCACCTGCTCTAAATCTTCCAGCTCTTCCTTGTATTAAAATCTTTGACAAGTAGCCCATGCCACATGGCTGCCACATCATTCATTCCATTCACCGCCCATGCCCTTTACAATCCTAATACCAATTTAATGTGAACCTTGCTCCTAAATTTGTCCCTTGCATCTACCTTGTCAATTCATGTTGTATTCATGATGGAGAGACTGCAGGATCTATGCTGAAATGAGATAAAATAAAGTTATTACATGTAAAAGAAAACTTATAAAAACCTATTTATTACAATTAGTTGTCTCTAATCCTTCAGAAGATCAAGGATTAAAAATCATAGTCCCACTTCAAAGTTTATAATCACTGAGCTATCAATCAAACTGTGACCTGAGGGGCACTCCACTGTGATAATGGATTTTTGTGAAAGCAATCTTATAATTATAGCATTCAGGCTTCAGTCAATGGACAAAATGAAATAAAGCGGTTCATTTTGACAATTTTGGTTAGTTTGTGCACTTTTGCCCCTAGGTTTAACAAGCCAGTAGGTCACCTGGTCTCCTCAAGGTATTCTGGAACCACATCCAAAAGGACAAGTCACCTCTCCTACCTTCTATTAAACTTTGCAAGATTTAGTCCTGTCCTATGAGGTTTAATCTGCAAACATCACATTTTTCGCTTCTGGCTAATAAAAGATCAGGCGTGGCTGAAGGCAGCTGTAATACATGGGTAGCTGCTTCAGTCAACTACAGATATACAGAACCTGCCTCTGTTTCTCGCCACCCCAACCAATTGCACATATAATAAGTTCCATGTTTTGGTGCAGGAATTCCTCATTCAGGCCCTCCAGAGCAGTTTTGCAGCAATGGAAATCAGATCTAGCCATTATTGACTCTGCGAAAAGACTGGAAGAAAATGGAATATGGAGCAGATTATGATTTCCTATAATAAAACACATTGAAATTTAGCTTTTCTCACATCCAGATTAAACATTGGCTACGTATTCATTTAGGGAGAAAGTGAGGTCTGCAGATGCTGGAGATTAGAGCTGAAAATGTGTTGCCGGAAAAGCGCAGCAGGTTAGGCAGCATCCAAGGAACAGGAGAATCGACGTTTCGGGCATAAGCCCTCCTTCAGCCCGTATTCATTTAAACAGCTTGCTGTATAATTGTACATTAATTCTAGCGTTGGAATGTGGAGCTTGAAAGTAGGTTTGGTAGCTCTGATATTTCATATACTGAAAGAATTTTCATGAATTCAAATAGATGTTTTTTCCTGAAATCGTCCCTCACTTGTGTTTTCCTGTGTTCCAAGGACAGAAGCTGAAATGACTACACAGGTATTGACTGTGTAACATCAAAGTCAAGATTAGAGTGGTGCTGGAAAAGCACAGCAGGTCAGGCAGCATCCGAGGAGCAGGAAGTGTAACATCAAATTTGGATTTGAAAAGTAGATGTCTGTAGGTGCAAGGAAACAATCGTGAAAGGTGAAGTCCTGGGAAAGGATCAGGTAGAGTGGGAGTTTTTTTTTAGTAATGGCAATGGTGGGAGGAGAAAAAGCAAGGAGGATTGAACAATTGGGACTTAAATGCAAGAGAGTAAAATTCAGAGAAGTAATCCCTGTGGATGTTTTGATAAAATAAAGATGAGAAAGAGTGGAGATCAAAGAGGAATCATCTCTCAGATCCATCTCCTTGTTTTGTTGGTGTTTCCAAAATCAGCCCAGAAATGCAATCTTTAAAACGGACAGATTTTACAATCTTTAATCAGAAATGACTAAATTTAATGCTATTTTTGGTTTTCTCTCCCTGAGCTTTTTAATGTAAAAATTTGTAATCCAGAAGAAATTATTTTGAAGTTTGATGTGCAAGTGCAATCAATGCAAAGATTTACTTTTTTATTCTTTTTTAGGTTTACCAATCAAAGAATACCTGCAGAAGAATCAGACCCTATCTGAGTTTTTCCTGAACAATGCATCACTTCCCACAGAGGTGGTCAACGATTTGATGGCAGCAAAAATAAATCTCAATCAGGTAATCAGCTTTAAAATGTAGTTATATGTAAGGTTCTTACAGGGGAGCTGTATCAAGTTGCTGCTGGGTATCATGTGATGCAATAATCAAAACAGCGTTCACAGTGATAGTTCTAATGACCATTGTGTAGGCACATTGAAAAAATCCAATGCCCTGTCTTATTATGAGCAAGTATTGGCAGTGGTACTTTTGTGACAAAGAGAACAAAGCAACCAAGGTTTCTACTGATTGCTACGTATAAAGTCCTGTTTACAAACTAGTCATGCAGGATTGAATAGTGCACCAGCCTCCCTAATCTGGTGCCATATAGAAAGAATAACCTCTTCCTGAGCACGATAACTACAAGAGGGTTAGGATTATCTATATAATTCTACCTGGGTGGATTTTCATAGCCCTGAGATGCTCCGAAGGTTCTGCCTTCCACTATAACTTTGGTAGGAGAACAGCGGAATTCCAAGAAAAATGACAAAACAAACACAGGAGTTTGCATGAACCCTTGTCGAAATTCAGGATCCATATCTTTAAGGCAAAGCTGAGGGAAACAAAAAAAGTATCATTCAAAAAAGTGATAACATGAAATACTGGAGTGGAAAGGGTCAGTGATCATTGCCTGTGCCTGCTTTTGAGTTCGCAGTGTACATGCTCACTTTCTGTACTATACAGTGGAACCTCGATTTATCCTAACGAGATGGGCGGGCACTATTTCCCTCGGATAATTGATTATTCGGAAAATTGATTAAATGCCTTTCCTCTGGGGCTTGGAATTTTAAAGTCTGCTCCCTGTTCAGGAGACTAGCAGCAGCACACATTGCGTGACACCCCAGCCCCAACAGCTCCCCCTCCCCCACCATCCACCACTGTATCCCAAACCGGTCCAACACCGCCCCCAGCACAAAGCGC
>NC_057740.1:14694811-14706226 GCF_004010195.1 Chiloscyllium plagiosum
CCGCCCCCCCCCCAGCACAAAGCGCGTGTTTTAATTTGAAAAAATAATGCATGGCTTGTTAGCAGCAGTACAAAACCTGAGCCAATTATTCACTGAAAAGTTGACCCCTATCCGCAAGTGCACACATGCTGACTGATCACTTGGCTGCTCCAATGGCGCTCAGTTTTCAAGACCAGGCAGCCCATTTCACCTAAGTTCAATGCACCACCTTAAACATTCAGTTCCTCCACCAATGGTGCCAATTTGAAGCAGGGTTCACTATTCACAAGATGCAGTGTAGAAACTTGGCAAGCTCTCTCCGTGCCATTTTCCAAACCTGTGACCTCTACCATGTAGGATAAGGTCAGAAGATGCATGGAAACACAATCATCCACCAGGCCTCCTCCAAGTCACTTGCCCTCCTGTTTCTTTATTGCTGTTTCTTTACTGTCACTTTTTTAAAAACTTGGAAAGCATCACCTTCTCAAAAGCATTAGGAATGTACAATTAATGCTGCCTTTGCCAGTGATGTTCACCTTGCACGAACAAATTACTAAAATAAAAATCTCAATGTGGAGTTATTAAATGGTTAAGTGTCAACAGAGCAGTGGAAAAGAAAATTCTTCTGTTAGATTTCTACGTAGTTGGACCTGACTTTAGTCTACCTGGGTTTGGATTTTGCAGATACCCCTTGCTGGATCAAGGGAAAATTTTAAAGAGATTGTTTGCAACAAGTCTCATCTCTCCAGTTTCTTGGCTACAAAGAATATGAAGGCATTCAACCGTTTGCACAAGAATTTGTGTGCCTTACCAGAGGGAACACTGCAAAACGCAACAACTATTTTCCTTTCTGAAGTCAACTTCTCCAAACTCTTGGCGGTTAGTTTGTTTTTGTTATTCAATCATATAAAGCCTGCATGATTATATTAAAGTATTTGTGTGGCTTGTTAGCTATGTTTGCTAACTTCACTTGCTCCATGCTGAAGCACAGTTATACAGCTTCAACATAGCAGTAGTTTAACATATTCTGTGTTACACAATTCCTGCCTTCATCCTTGAACTTATCATGAGCAACAGCAGAGGAAATCAGGTAATATGAAAGCATCCCATTAGGTCATTGAGCCCAACATTGCAGAATACATATCTAATCATCATCTAGCAGGAGCAAATTACTGCAGATGTTGGAATCTGCACTGAAAACAACAGACGCTGGAGATTAAAGAGGGTCAGGCAGCATCCATGCAGAGAGAGCAAGCTAACGTTTCAAATCTAGATCACTCTTCATCAGAGCTGAAGAGAAATCAAACGCAGGTTGAGTGATTGCTTTGCAGAACCCTTCCAATCAGTGCACAAGCATGACCCCGATCTTCCCACAGTTGGTCATTTTAACACAGCATCCTGCTCTCATGTCCACTTGTCTGTCCTTGGCATGCTGCAGTTCTCCAGTGAACCACAGTGCAAACTGGAGGAACAACATCTCATCTCCAGACTAGGCACTTTACAGCCATCTGAACTTAATGTTGAGTTCAACACCTTCAAGTTGTGAACCCATTCCCACTCCTATCCTTTCATTTAGTTTTACTTGTTAACATTCTCTGTCACCATGATGTCTCTCCCCTCCGCTCACCCCAGTGGGACTGTCTGTTATTTTGAGTATGACATAATTTGGAGATGCCGGTGTTGGACTGGGGTGTACAAAGTTAAAAATCACACAACACCAGGTTATAGTCCAACAGGTTTAATTGGAAGCACACTAGCTTTTGGAGCGACGCTCCTTCATCAGGTGATTGACAAAGAGTCAGTTAGATTTGAAACGTCAGCTCTTTTCTCTCCTTACAGATGCTGCCAGACCTACTGAGATTTTCCAGCATTTTCTCTTTTGGTGCTGACTGATTATTTTGGGCAGCAGGATGGCTCAGTGGTTTGCATTGCTGCCTCACAGCACCAGGAACCCGGGTTCAATTCCAGCCTTGGGCAACTGTGCAAACTCCATGCAGACAATCTCCCCCTGTCTGCACCGGTTTCCTCCGGGTGTTCCCACAATCCAGTGATGTGCAGGTCAGATGAATTGGCCATTCTAAGTTGCCCATAGGTTAGGTGCATGAGTCAGGGGAAATGTAGGGGAATGGTATGGGTGGGATACTCTTTGGAGGGTCGGTGTGGACCTGTTGGGCTAAAGGGCCTGTTTCCACACAATAGGGATACTAATTACACTGGAGTGCCAGCCTGAATGTGTCCTAGGATATAGATTGATCCTTCTGATATTTACACAGATATATTAGAAGCTTAATTCAAGGTAGCACTTTTATTTTGCTTAGCAAACAGAGAAAACTACTGTATTGTCCATTTACTAACATTTCTGATTGACACAGACATAGCTGTGCAATTTTAATAACTGTATTCTCTCGTTATTTTGGTCTTTGTAGCTCAGAGCTTGGAGTTTTAAGGTGGGGAGTCTTTTAACAGTTGTACAGGACATTGGAGTACTGTGTACAATTTTGGTCCCTTAAGAAAGGATATGCTACCAGTGAAGGCAATTCAAACAAGATTCATAGGGCTGATCCCTGGGATAAACAGATTGCCTTATCAAAGAGCTAAACAGGCTAAGCCTTTGTCCATTAGAATTTAGAAGAATTAGGGGTGATCTTATTGTAAGACTATAAGACAGTAAGAAATAGGAACAGGATTAGACCACCAAACCTCCTGCACCATTCAATAAGATCAGGGCTGAACTGACATTCCTCACATTCACACTCCTGCCTTTTCTCTGTAATCCTTCATCCCCCTGCTGATCAAAATCTATCTATCTATAGACACAACAACTCTACCCCCATAGCTCTCTGTGACAAGGAGTTCCAAAGAAGATGTACAGGATTGAGAGGATGCTTGACAGGGTAGACTTTGAGAAGATGTTTCTATTCACAGACCAGTCTTGATGAAGGGACAATAGTTACAGAATAAAGGGACACTCATCTAAAATTGAGAGGACAAGGAATTTCTTCTCAGAGGGTAGGTGAATGTATGAAATTCTCCATCCCGGTTGGATCACTGAGAGCATTTAAAGAGGAGCTGAATGCATTTTTGAAATATTGATGAATTGAAGACTATGAGAAGCTGACATGAAAGTGGAGTTGAGGCCTGGAGCAGATCAGCTATGATTTGTTGAATTGTGGGGCAGGCTTGAAAGCTAAATATCCTAGTCCTGCTCCTATTTCTTGAATTCTGATATCATCATAAGGCTTTACTTGAGCGACATTTGCCAAATGATGCATGTATGTAACCTTACTAATGATTTTCCCTTTATAAAAAAAACTGTCCTTTAGTGTCAGAACATTTTGTATTTCATCTGGTGTTGCTGTTGCATTCTTGAGTTGATTGAAATATGGCAATAGGCAAATCCTGTTTATTCTCATTTTATACAGTAATAGTACAACTACCTGTTTCTGACGACTTGTTTCCTCTGCAGGAGAGGGTTACATTTAGTGCTGGAAATGCACTTGATGCATCTAATGCTCTTAACAGTTTTATACTCAGAGTGGGATCTCTTGTGCAGCAGGTAAGTACTGTCTTCTTTTTGTATATTTCCTTCTCTCATCTTCTGTCTGCAAGTGCATTTCTTCACCTTTTCTTGATTGTCTCTGAATATCACCCAATTAGCCAACTTTTCTGAGAGTATTGAAGAAAGATCCGCAGAGCAAATTGTGGATCTTCCAAACCCTAATGCCAGTTGCTTTAATGAGATGCTTTTATGTAGATCCAACATGCAGATCTCCATTTAATAACTACTTTCTGTTCAGTTACTTTTAATGTAGACAGGGCATTAATATTCCTGAATAAAAGAAATACATTTAAAAAGGAAAAGGTGAAGCAGATTAAAGCTTTACTTCTACAAAATTACTTTGAGTAACTCAAAGTTACTTCAGTGTTGGTTACATTAAAAAGTGTTCTCTCAGTCTTCTGTGACCGGCTGTGGGCAATAAATGGCAGCAGAAACTGGGATATCTATAATTGTATGGGATATTATAAGTTCATAAAATATAGGAGCAGAATTAGGCCTTTCGGCCCATTTGAGTCTGCTCCACCATTCAATCATGGCTAATATGCTCCTCACCCCCATTAGATTATGATAATCCAGTGGTTATGCTGCTGGACCACTAATCCTGGGAGTAAGAGTTCAAATCCCAACAAGGCCATTTGAGAATACAATTCAGGTTAAAAAGAAATGAACTGGAAATAAAAAAGCAAAAGCTGTCTGGATTGTTTCACTAATGTCAGTTATTAAGGATGACTGATGTCCTGACCCAACCTATCCTGTACATAACTCCACTCGCCACACCAGGGTGCGTGACTCTTAAACTGTCCTCCGAAGTGGATTTGCAGCAATCAGTGATGGTTCCAGAACAAGTTCCATTTGCTGTCTTTTTCATGACAATTTGAAATAGGCAAGAAATGCCAGGCTTCTCAGAATGAATAAAGAAAAGGAAATTAGGAACCAGGTTGGGGCAGTATATCATTTTATATTCAGCCGTATAATTGGTCAGTAGCTATTGATGACGGGAAAATTGCACCACACTCATTCCAAATTGTTAGATGACCCTAACTTCAAAATTGTTGAGAGATTCCAGGTCTCTCGTTGTGAGAGTAGTTCTTCAATACAAAGATTAAAAGTACAAGGACAAGATGCATCCAATGCGTGCAATGTAATGGAAGATCTTTCTTTCTTTATACACAAAGTCTTTGACCTAGTGATCATAACCCTGTCCCACAAATGTCTAACTTTTTTTTTTAATTTCACGTGGAAGACTTTGAAATCTTTTTGGTTAAGGTTTCCATTTGATTACGATTTGTCTGTTGTTGCTGATCCTCAAACTTTTGTAAAGTATGCAGTTGAGGAGATGATTGTACAATTATGGAATACATTAGAGCCAGTCTTCTAACCATCTCTCTCTCTCTGCTCACATGGTGGTTCAGTGGTTAGCACTCACAGCGCCCGGGACCCTGATTCGATTCAAGATTTGAGTGGAGCTGGGAAAGCACTGCAGGTCAGGCAGCATCCGAGGAGCAGAAAAATCGACATTTCAGGCAAAAGCCCTTCATCAGGAATGACAGCTTCCTGAAGATGCTGCCTGACCAGCACCACTCTAATCTTGATTCTAATCTCCAGTATCTGCAGTACCCACCTCCACCAAGATTCAATTCCAGCCTCAGGCGAATGTCTGTGTGGAGTTTGCACATTCTCCCCGTGTCTGCATGGGTCTTCTCCAGGTGCTCCATTTTCCTCTCTCAGTATAAGGTGTGCAGGTTAGGTGAATTGGCCAAGCTAAATTGTCCAAAATGTTCAGGGATGTGTAGGTTAGGTGCATTAGTCAGGGAAAATGCAGAGTAATAGGATAAGAGAATGGGTCTGGGTGTGATACTCTTTGGAGGGTCAGTGTTGGGCCAAAGAGCCTGTTTCCACACAGTAAGGATTCTATGATTCATGTTGCTGTGGTGCCAGAGAGAGGTTCACCTTCATTGAATTATATCTTAATGAGACTTTCAGGAAAGAGAGAAGGAGAAATTGGCAAAGTGAAGGTTTTTTTTAAAAAGCCTGTGGGTGGAGCTTATCCATACAAGGGACTGGTTTTGTTTTATTCATGCTTTTCCTGTTATGTATTTTTAAGACTCCATATTGATCTGTTGTTTACATTTCTGCAGTAAGTGTGCAGTACTGGTCACCACAAATATTACATGCTGGTTTAATTACAATCGTATTTAATAGGACTTTTTCAACTGCAACTTTTCTGCTTTGTGAATTTATTTGTTTTCTCCCCCATAATTCTCACGAGGTATTGGAGAGAGACTCCAGATAAAACAGATGCCAAGAATCAGTGAAAGGAGTTTAGGGACACTATTAAGAAAGGTTCTTTTCTTGGAGTAGCATGCATGAAGGCATTGTATTATGTTCAATCCGCTTTCAACATATTCACCACTTGGCTAGAAGATTGGAAAGAATTTAGCTATTACTTGAAATTCCTTTGAACACTACACTATAAAACCTTTGTACCAAAACACGATCTGTTTTTCTCAGATTGTTAATTTGCAACAGCTTGAGTCTGATTCTGACTGATTTTATCTTTAGCTATTTTAGGCTGAGTTTGTTTGGTCTGATGAAGGCCAAATGTCAACTCCACTATCACTTGTTGACTGGCATTCATCATTCAACACTTGCCCTGATATCAACTGCAGAGATGAAATCAATTGAACTAAATAACAAGATTTATAGTTTAAATTGAGAATGACTGATGTCCAAGTTGTATGCACAGTGTACCATTATGCATTCCCTCTATTAATTTTATGTTTCAAATGCAGACAAGTTGCTCAGATGGATCTGAAACATTACCATCTGTGTATCTTACTAAGATAGCTAGGACAATAAGGTAGTCAACAAAATGATATCAATAGATTAAATGAATGAAGAAAAAAATTGGCATGTGGAATAAATAGAAAGAAGTGATGAACAATACTTTGGCAGAAAGAATAAAAAAGTATTATTTAAATGAAGAAAAACTGCAGAGATCTATGGTACAAAGTATCTAGGTTCCTTGGTACATGGATCACAAAAAGCTAATTTGCAGATATAGTTAGTGACTAAGAAGGCAAATGGAATGTTTGGTACAAAGGGAATGGAATATGAAAGTTGGGAAGTTTTGCTACAGTTGAACAGGGTATTGGTGAGAACACATGTGGAACATTGGAAGCAGTTTTGATCTATTTAAAAAATTATGTAATTACATTAGAAGCAGTTCTGAGAAGGTTCACTTAAACCTTTCCTCCCAAGGTAAACATTTCATCTCCGGAATGAGTCAACATTTGAGTCTTAAAAAAATGAGAGGTGACCTTCTTGAAACATACACGATCCTGAAGGGAATTGGCAGGGTGGATCCCGAGATGATGTTTTGTGGGAGAGGTTAAAACTAAGGGACACAGGAGAAATATTTTCTCAGTATTGTTCATTCCAGGAATTTACTTCTCATAGAGGAGTGGGGATGTCAAATATTTTTAAGGCTAAGTTGTATAGGTTCTTGATAAAGGGAGTCAGAGGTTAAAGAGGACAAACGGGAAGATAGATTTGAGATCACAATCATAACAGCCATGATCTTATCAAATGGGGAAGCAGCTACAGGGAACAAATGGCTTATTTTTGCTTCTAATTTGTATGGTCATTTGATGTGCCTTTTTGTTGTGTTTTAGAAACAACTTAGTCATTAAATTAAATCTTATTCAAAGCAAGGGCATGTTCAAAGAGTAGCAAGATAAATACATTTCAAAGATGTAACAGGAGGCTGAACATTTTCAAGATTTTGCATCTGGTTGGACGTATTCTTGGAGATTTCATTACATGACCAATTGCCCTACTGATGATTAACCTGTATTCTATTTCTTCTTTAAAAATATATCAATAGTCTGTTTAAAAAAAACATGTTTCTTAATATACTTGTTATTTTTCTACTTGGTTACCATATCTGTGCTCAGGGAATTAATCTTTAATTTCTGGAGACCTAAGGACAATCCCAGAGCGATGGCAATGGTACTTCTCAAAGTTCCGTTCAATGAGCTAACAATGATCCTATTTATAGTCATCTGTTATTTGAAATTCATATAGTCTCACATTATAGAACTACATTACTTTACAAATACTGGATTTCACTGGTTTGGTGAAAATATTTAATGCATCGGTGCAAACATGTAACAATATGAATCAGAATGCAGTGTAACATAAATGTAGCAAGAGTAACTGATGTGTCAACTTTGTAAGCATTGTCTCTGATCCATTTTAAATGTATCAAATTGATGAATAAGATTTTGTTGGCTGCGCTTCACTTGGTAGAATCATCCTCATTGTATGAATTTATCATCTAATCAGTTTTTAAAATTGCCTCTTTGGAGCTCCTCTGTTTTTGCAATTAACTTGGTAACTGTTAAAACCAGCACTTCTGGGAAAATCTCAAAGGTTATCTGTCCCAAGTTAAATTAAACAATTTCTCATGCAACTTTCTGATTAATAGGAGAAAACTTGTTGGTTGCTTCCTAAACAAATAAATAATATTGATATGAAAATCTGATTCAAGTTGTTATACAGATGTGGAATTTTATACCAATATTGAGAAGTGCCCTCAACACACCAATAGGGAATATGCATCTCTGTTTAGTGAGAAAATAATCAGATGTATAACTCTCACAACGTTAGTTGTTTGGTTCATTGCTTAATCAGTTCAGTCCCTCCACTAATGAACAAACCAGTTATTTTTACTTGCTATTGTCCCTCAATTGAATAAATCTTGCAGTTATACATTGGTTCTCAACTGGATTTGCAGTAGTATGACATCTGTTCATGTATTTTGTATTTTTTTCTATTTTCTTATGATTGTGTCACAAGTTTTCCAATATGACCAGCTTTTCTGAATTCTGGGATGCAGTTCAGTGGTTAAATAGTCCAAACGCTACTAGATCACCAACCATGATGTTTCAAACAATATCGAAGATTGTTTGTGGGCATTTGGATGGAGGTGGGCTGCAAATACCTTTCATGAACTGGTATGAAGATGATAACTACAAGGCCTTCTTTGGCAGGAATAGCACAGATGAGAAAATTATCACTTTTAACAATTTAACATGTGAGTACAATATGATTACGCTCTCAATACATACTGTAAGAAAACAATTTGCATACTTATCTTGAGTTGAAGCAGTCTTGGCTCAGCTTCAAATGGATATGGGTCTGCTGTATAAAGCATGCACTAATTCAATAGTAATTTACAGTCTTATTGAAGAGAATTCACAGGTTGGCTCATATAGAAACTGGAAATCCCACACTCCTGACCTGGTCTGTGGGCACCCTGTGAGAATATGGGTGGGCAGATCTGAGGAGTTCTTGGCTGCTCCTGGAAGTGGCCAAGAGGACCACTAACAAGTCCGCACAGTGGTCTGTGAAAAAGGCCATAATTTACATCGATCTGCCTCTTCTCCATGGTTACATCCATATATGTTGCCCATGGAGAGGGATATGCTGATCCCGTGAGTGCAGTAGAGGCCTTTAGAGACCAGTGGGCTCAACAGGTACTGGTGCACCATCACCCCGGTAACAACATTTGATTTAATTTTGATAAGTTTCCATTTTGGGAACATAGGAACAGGAGTAGGCTATTCAGCATCTTGAGCTTGTTCCACTATTCAACGAGATCATAGTCGATCTGTGGCCTGACTCCATATACCAGGTTTTGGCCCTTAATATCTATGCTTATCAAAATTTTATCTTAGTGAGTTTTGAGAAGATTTGTAGCTCAGGTTGAGGTTTCTGGATGTAGGTTTGCTCGCAGAGCTGGAAGGTTCATTTTCAGACATTGTGTCACCATACTAAGTAACATCATCAGTGAGCCTCTGGATGAATCATGGTGGTATGGCCCGCTTTCTATTTATGCATTTAGGTTTCCTTGAGTTGGTGATGTCATTTCCTGTGTTTTTTAGGGGGTGTTAAATGGGATGTGATGTCCTTCCTCATCTGTATGTAAGGATACTAGTAAGAGTGGGTCATGTCTTTTTGTGGCTAGTTAATGTTCATGTATATTATAAGGAAGGACACATCCACCCTGGGATGAGCCAAACAGACATGCACAAGAATTCCTCGAAGCATGACATTCCAACCAGAACTCTATCAACAAACACATTGACTTGGATCCCATTTACCACCCCCGAGAAAAAGAAGAGGAAATGATGTCACCACAGGAAATGATATCACCAACCCAAGGAAACCTAAACACATAAATAGAAAGCAGGCCATACCATCAGTGCTTCATCCAGAGGCTCACTGATGTTGTTACCTAATGTGGTGATGAAATATCTGAAAATGAACCTTCCAGCTCAGCGAGCAAACCTACATCCAAAAATTTATCTATCTCCAATTTGATATTTCACAACTGATCGAACATCCACTGCCATTTGTGGAAGAGAATTCCAAATCTTTATCACCTTTAGTGTGCAGAAGTGCTTTCTAATTCTTTCTGAAAACTCTAGCCCTAATTCTCTGACTATGCCCCCTAATTCTAGAACCCCAAGTGGTAATAGTTTATCTTTATTTACCCTGTTTTTTTCCTGTTAATACTTAAGACTTAGATCAGATCACCATTTAATCTTCTAAATTCTAGAAAATCAGGCCTAATTTGTATAATCTCTTCTCATAGCTTAACCCAGGTATCCAGGCAGCCTTTTGAATGTTTTGTTACAGAGACTTACCAGTGGCTACCTAAACAATATTTATGTGGAGGAGCCGGTGTTGGACTGGGGTAGATAAAGTTAAAAATCACACAACACTAGGTATAGTCTAATAGGTTTATTTGGAAGCACTAGCTTTCGGAGAACTGCTCCTTCATCAGGTGGCTGTGGGATAGGATCATAAGACATCGAGTTTATAGCAAAAGATTTCAGTGTCATGCAACTGAAATTATATTGAACAAACTTAGATTGCTATTAAGTCTTTCATCTTTTAGAATGGGTTGCAGGTTTTGGTTCATTAATATGTAAATCCCAAGACTTTTTTTAAGTCACATTCGTGAGATAGCTGAAGGATTTATTTTTTAAAAAGTGACATCTCTGCTCAGACAATGCGTTAAAGGTGTAAGGTTAGAGTCTGTCTGTATCCCAATTTTGAGTCAGATTGGTTCTATTTCCAAAGTAGGAATTTATAAAATATTACATTGATTGACTGCCTGCAGGTTGTGCACTTTTTGAGTAGAATAGGATGTATCTGCAAATATAATTCTACAAGTGCAAATTCATCCTGTAGTGCATGAGAGAGATAGAGTGTGCGTGTGTGTGCATGTGAGTGTACTTGAGAGAGTGTGTGTATGCTTGGTAAAGCGTGTGTGTGAGTGTCATAGAGTCATAGAGATGTACAGTATGGAAACAGACCCTTCGGTCCAACCCGTCCATGCTGACCAGGTATCCCAACCCAATCTAGTCCCACCTACCAGCACCCGCCCCATATCCCTCCAAACCCTTTCTATTCATATACCCATCAAATGCCTCTTAAATGTTGCAATTGTACCAGCCACCACCACATCCTCTGGCAGCTGATTCCATATACGTAGCACCCTCTGCGTGAAAAAGTTGCCTCTTAGGTCTCTCTTATATCTTGCCCCTCTCACCCTAAACCTATGCTCTCTTTTCTGCACTCCCCAATCCCAGGGAAAAGACTTTGTCTATTTATCCTATCCATGTCCCTCATAATTTTGTAAATCCCTATAAGGTCACCCCTCAGCCTCCGATGCTCCAAGGAAAACAGCTCCAGCCTGTTCAGCCTCTCCCTGTAGGTCAGATCCTCCAACCCTGGCAACATCCTTGTAAATCTTTTCTGAACCCTTTCAAGTTTCACAACATCTTTCCGATGGGAAGGAGACC
>NC_057740.1:14706319-14735842 GCF_004010195.1 Chiloscyllium plagiosum
CCCATTGGCCCATCTGGTCAAGATCCTGTTGTAATCTGAGGTAACCCTTTTTGCTGTCCACTAAACCTCCAATTTTGGTGTCATCTGCAAACTTACTAACTGTACCTCTTATGCTCACATCCAAATCATTTATGTAAATGACAAAAAGTAGAGGGTGATGGAGTATAAGCCAGTGAGTGGGTGTGTGTGTGGGTAAATGTGGGGGGTGTACGTGTGTATGAGAGAAGGTCTGCATGAACGTGTGTGTATGTGAGAGTGTATAGTGTGGTGAAGTCATCTGTAGTGTGACATGAACTCCAGGTCCCAGTTGAGACCATCCTCATGGGTTCTGAACTTGGCTATCAGCTCTGCTTCACCACTGCGTTGTTGCATATCCTGAAGTCCACCTTGAAGGTTGGTCACCCGAAGATCCGAGACTGAATGTCCTTGACTGCTGAAGCGTTCCCCAACTGGGAGGGAACATCCCTGTCTGGCGATTGTTGCGCAGTGTCCATTCATCCGTTGTTGTAATGTCTGCTTGGTCTTGCCAATATACCATGCCTTGGGGCATCCTTGTCTGCAGCGTATGAGATAGTTGGCCAAAGTTATCTATGAGTACCTGCTGCATAAATGGTGGGTGGTGTCCCCACGTGTCATGGTGGTATCCGTGTCGACACTTTGACATGTCTTGCAGTGGTTGCCATGACAAGGATGTATGGTGTTGTGACCCATGTTGTCCTGAAGGCTGGGCAGTTTGTTGTGAACAATGGTCTGTTTAAAGTTTGGCAGTTGTTTAAAGGCGAGAAGTGGAGGCGTAGGGAAGATCTTGGCGAAGTGCTCATCCTCATCAATAATGTGTTGCAGGCATTGAAGAACATGGCATAGTTTCTCCGCTTGCAGGAACTACTGGACAACAAAGGGTACCCTATCGGTTACATCCCCTGTCTGTCTCCTGAGGATGTCATTATGGTATCTCGTCATGGCACATTAGAACTGACGATCAATGAGTTGAGCATCGTACCCTGTTCTTATGAGGGCAGACTTGAGCACCTTCAGGTATCAGTCACGTTCCTCTTCATCTGAACAGATGGGTTTGTTCAATATATTCTGTGTCTTATGATCCTGTCCCATAGCTATCTGATGAAGGAGCAGTGCTCCTAAAGCTAGTGCTTCCAACTAAATCTATTGGACTATAATCTGGTGTTGTGTGATTTTTAACTTAACCAATATTGTTCATTTAAAAGGGTTGAAACTGGAAATCTCATACTCATAATCGATAGATACACTGTGCAATAAGGGTCGAGCAAATCTTAGGATCTCCCACTGGGCTGCTCCTGGACCTAGTTAATGTGGCCATTGATGGTTCAATTAGCAGCCAATGTGCTCATCAAGGGGGAGCATGAAGATTCCGTTGGTACAGTAAAGACCTTTTGTGATTGGTGGACACTGCAGGGAATGGGTTGCATCATCATCCTCAGAGATGATATTTTAAGTTTGATAAGCTTCTGTTTTCATTTTGTAAGTTTCTATCAGCCTTTGATTTTTGTTACAGTGCCCCAGTAGTGGTTGTTCAAATCATTGTTTTACATTAAAATAATAGAAACTGAAAATCTATCACTTGGGACCATTGTGAAGTTAGAATTATTGTGCATCATTAAGTGTTCACCATTAGAAGTCAGGCTAAGTAGATCAGAAAATGAATTAGGAGGTGCTTGAAGTTACTGAGAAAGGGAGGTAGTTGGAGAAGGGAAAGTGAATCAAAAATGAAGTTTTGGGAGAGCAGGTGGACAAGTTGTTTGAAGCTCCTGAAGCTAATGTAGAAAATAGTTGAATGTTTGGAAGTATGTCATGCAGAGAAGGTGGGTGAGGACTGGGATGATATCGGAACCATTTAGGAGACCTGGTATGGATTTCAGGTTGAGTTCACATACTGCTGGAAACAAATCAATGTGGAGGTGATAATGTTGTGAGTAAAAAGACTGTGCACTCCACTGCTTAAAGAGACTCACAACATATTAAAAATAGAAGTAGGTAGTCATGGTAATGGATGTGCTACAGTGCTTGAATCTGAGTATAGAATCTAAGTAGCCCTAAGGTTTTGTACCATTGGATGAGTTTTTGAACAGGACTATGGAGATTGCATTAAAATATTAAGCTTCCAAAGACAGATTTTGATCTTGTTGAGTTGTCCTGATGTTGGACAGATAAATGGACTGATGATATGAACAATGCAGTGTGTATGTATCATATTGGAGAAAATCAGAAAGGCTAAGAGGGAAACTTCAGATAAACAGGAGGTAGCTTTATTTAGGAAAGTTTACTCTGTACCTGTCCCATGATATACTAGAAGAGATCTTCAACTCAACCTCTGACTGTTATCTCAAGTAGCTGAAAAGAGAAACCACCGGAGAAAATCTGGAGAATGCTGCTCAGTGTCCTGGCCAGTATTTATCCCTTAGCTGATAACTTTATAAACAAAGAATCAAAGCACATGGTATCTTATTGTATTAAAATTGCCAGCTATGTTTTCTACATTTCAACAGTGACTGTACATGAAGAATTTCTCTTCTCAGAAAGTATATTGTCATATTCTGAGGTTGTGAAAGTTTACAAGGGCATGATATTTATTTCATTGTAATGGTGCCAAATTTTAGTCTTGAATTCCTGGTTTTTATTCGTTAAAAGTTTTTATTTTGAGTACTTTAAGATCTTAGAACACTGAGGTGATGATAGAGCTCAGTGCTAATAATGTACAAATTGTAAAAGGATTGTAAATGTGATCTACTGAACTGAATCTCTTACCTTGCTTTCCATAGCACCTCACTGTAATGATCTACTTAAGACTCTTGAATCTTACTCTTCGATCATGTGGAAAAGTATCAAGCCACTATTTGTAGGGAAGATACTGTACAGTCCAGATACTCCAGCTACATTGAAGATAATGAAAGAGGTACTTGATTTTAGGGACAAAAATGTCTGACTAAAATCTATGTAATTCGAGTGGTCACTGTCCATAAAATATAAAATCAGAACAAGTTTTGAATGCTTATCAGGGGTCAGTTTCTATTAACCGCAATGATTTCAGTCAGTCTGAAGTTTTTTATACTTGAATAAGTTGTTTTTATATAGTAGCTTGCTACTTAGAATTTCTGATGGGCAGTGAAATTTCTAACTTTCAGTGACATGCTGGGTTGGGACCACTCAACAAAATGATAAAGAATTAGATTTGCACATTCCGACCATGAACAAACTGAAATGTTTTAACTGATTTTTGGAATGCTGCGTGCAATTCTGGTCTCCCTGCTATAGGAAAGATGTTGTGGAACTTGAAAGTGCTCAGAAAAGATTGACAAGGATGTCGCCAGAGTTGGAGGGTTTGAAGTATAGGGAGAGGCTGAATAGTTTGGGGCTATCTTCCCTTGAGCATCGGAAGCTGAGGGGTGAACTTATAGAGGTTTATAAAATCATGAAGAGCATGGATAGGGTAAATAAACAAGGCCTTTTCCATGGTATAGGGGAGTCCAAAACCAGAGGGCATAGTTTTAAGGTGAGAAGGAAACATTTCAAAGGGACCTAGGGGCCACATTTTTCATGCAGAGGGTGGTGCGTGTATGGAATGAGTTGCCCAAGGAAGTGGTGGAGGCTGGTACAATTCCCCAACATTTAAAAGGCATCTGGATGGATAAATGAATAGGAAGAATTCAGAGGGATATGGGTGAAATGCTGGCAAATGGGACTAGATTTATTTAAGATATCTGGTTGGCGTGGACGACTTGGAATGAAGGGTCTGTTTTCATGCTGTACATCTCTATGACCTAACTAGCTGTTTTCGCTACTTTATGTATTCAAACCGAATTAACTAAAACCCAAGCAACTAAATATCCAACAATTCCTACTTTATTGGATATAAGTAAATGGGACCCGTGATGTGTCAATGCAGGATGACCATGTCTTGACAATTGGAATTGAAAACCTGGCTAGAATATTTTGGAGTTGCTGACAGTTTTTCTTATCGCTGACAGGTGAACAGAACGTTTGAGGATCTAAGCTTGTTACAAGAGGTGCGAGGAGCCTGGAATGAAGCTGGACCCCAGATCTGGAAGTTTATGGAAAGTAGTCAGGAAATCCGTCTCCTGCAAGTTAGTGCTCCCATTATTCTTATTTTCTCACATTTAATAGTTTGCCTCAGTTGGAAATCTCTCTTCTGTGTAAGAAATGTTAAGGCTAGAGTTGGCAATGTTTAATTATTGCTATGTGCAATACTGAAGTGTGGGAATGAAGGGGTGCTTCACTGGGCAAGACTTTGAACCCAGACACATTTGCTGGGTCAGCTGTTAATGAAAAATTCTATAGTACTTTTTTGAAAAGAAAGAAAGATGTCCTGTTTTCCATCAGGTGGCTTTTTGTGAATAGTTACTGATGCACAATGACAGCTGCATCTTTCATATAATTATCACTTTGAATGGACAATGAGGTACAATATAAAAGCTAGTTAACAATTATGTGAAGGATGAATTGCCTCCAAGTATTTTGACACAGATAATGTGTCAGTGTGTCAATCAAGCTAAGGCTATAGCAGGTATATGCTGCTTCAACTCGATAGAGGTTTTTTTTTTGAAGAGAGGCATAGGCTCCTGACAGCAGCATCTCATAAAAGATTGAAAGGTGCTATCAGGAAAGGAGATTTTGGAGAATCTATTTAATGTTAAAAGCTCAATTATGTTGTGAAAGAACAGTGTCTAAAGATATCAACTGAAGTATATGGTAACTAGATACAGTTAGTAAGCAGTTCTCAAGGTGCTTATAATTGGCATTATGTATAATAGCTTTATGATTTTTCATTTTAGTTGTGATTTTTCTAGTGAATAAACCTGTGTTGAACAACTGTAGATTAGTTATTTCGATCGCATGTGTGGAAATAGGCAGCTATGCTAGCCTTGAAGTCCATTCTGGAACTAGGTCCCACTGCTAACACAGAGTCAGCAAATCTGTGACATAATGAACTAATGGTGGTTGGTGTAAACTGAGGGTAATGGTCATGGAGAGGGTATGGTTTAATGACTCCTATCTAAGTGGTAAAGTGAAACTTAACACAGAATTGGAAACTTCCATTGCTGATCATAGTGTCTAATTCTGATGACATACAATCAGCTAATGGAGTTGAGTGCTGTCACTAATTTTCCATTCTAGATATTTTCCAGTCAACCTGATTCAAGGATATTATTGCACATCTCTGGAGCAGTGGGACTTGAAGACAGACCTCCTGACTTAGAGATAGGTACACTACCACTGCACCACAAGAACTCCAAAAATTGGTCTCAGGAAAGATCCCAGCTCATTTTATATTTTCAAACAACTTAATTCAGGGGTGTTACTAGATACCTCTGGGGCACATGGGGCTTGAATCCAGGCCTCCTAGTTTACAGGTAGGACATTGCAACTGCACCACCAAAGCCCCTTAGACTCAATCTAGAATAGAGAATTAAAACTTTATTAGATTATCAGTGATAGAAGATGAACCAGGAGTGTGTCTTAACAAGAAGACGTACTTGTCTTAACAAGATATAATATGTATAAGTTTTATTGGCTAAACAATTTCTGAAACAAACAGGAAAGGAGAATGAGGTGTCTCTCTCTCTCTCTCTCCATCGGGACCTTATGTCAGATTCCTGATTCTCCGCCAAGATTGACATCATCAGATTGGATGGAGTTAAATACAGCTTCCAACATTAACACCATCAGAACATTTTCAACATTATAGAACATCACCCTCAAGCTTTCATCTATAATTAAAATCCATTCATTCATGTATATAGTTACATTTACCACCACATCATTCACTTCCCTCCACCAAAGTCTTTGACTTCCACAAATACAGATGATCTGGAGTTTTTACAGATTTTTTAGAATTATCTGTCTTTGGACTTGGAGATTCTCTTGCTAGAAGACTGTTGACCCAAATTCTGATCTTCACCCTGATTGGTCTGTAATCATTTTTCCAATCTTTTATTTCTTGAATGTTCTTTGTAAAAGATATTGTTCCCTCTAAGTCTGGTAATTGATCTTCTTTTCTATCAAGAAGATCTGTAGTCTCCTGAATTTCCTTCACCAAGGGATTCTTCCCTGTTGGATCAGGTAGTTGTCCCATAACCTCATTCTTGGGACCTTTTAGTCTCATCAGTGCCCAGCATGGGAGTTTGCCACTCTGTTGAAACGAGTATTTTCTTCCTTGCAGCATCCTGTAATTTTAGATCAGGCAACTATTTTTTGACTGTGTCCTGATACTATGGCACCCTGGGTTTCCATGAAGTCACATGCAGCTCATCTCCATTTTATTTGAGCAATTTTTTATTTTCAATTTGCTCTTACATCCGTGCTGAAAGACTTAAGTGCTTTACTTAAACTTTTTAAATAGATTGGACATCATTTGCTCTCTGTGGATGTCTTTACATTGAACTAGACGTTCATGTCCTCAGTCATGGTACTAGAGGATTACTGCTTACCTAGCATTATCTCTGTCACTGGTACTGATAATTCTGATTTGGAAGACAAAAGAGTGAACTAGTGATGGCTTGTCATCTGACATCAATGTCAAATCTGGTGTATCAGTTTGTTCATCAAAATATTTTTTTGCCTGCGCAATCTCCACTAGAGATTTCTCAATTAGCTCAAATGTTGAAGTGCTCATTCTTATTCTTAGTATTTGATTGTAGTGACAAACTTATGTCTTATGTCTTCTGATCTGCCTTCAGTGATGATAAGACTGTTTTCTAGACTTGACAATCTGTGTAATTGCGTATTCCACAGTGGGTTATGAAATCTTTAATCGCTTTCGAGATGCCTGTCCACTAAACTGCTGACTGAGCCCTGGCTGCACAAATTAGCAATAACCAAGACTTTCTGATGTATCCTTTCCAGGAGTGATTTGTCGAATTAGGTTATGGTTAAAGAGCACTTAAAGTGTTGGTGATGCACAGAGATTAATATAGCAGGGTAAATATCATTAGGAAGTATAACCGAGGGATTCCTAGGAGAAATTGGTGATCCAACTGGTTTGAATTTGATGGAATGTTTTTCTGATTATGGAGATCTGTGACTTTATGCTTGATACAGGGGTGAATACCTTATCAAATTAAAAATACCATTGCAAAAGAAAAAGTTATGGCTGACAGAAATGAAACTTAATGGCACAGGGGGAATAACTCTCAAGGGCAAGGATATGCTGGAAACAACACTGGAATGCAGCGCATCAGAAAATTAAGATTATCCCAAGTCAGGCTTCAGCAAGAGGGAATGATGAGCATGGAGGGGGAGGAGAAAAGTAAAGGGTTGTTTCCCTCTACTCCATCCCATGCCAGGCCTGGCTAAGAGTGGGCCTGAAAAGCTGGACACTTGGTAATAACCTCTATTACTTCCAGTATAGTTTTTATGCTTCCCTGCTATCCCCTTCCTGGTGACCTGTAAGTTTCCAGCCGTCAGTAATCCTGCAGCTTTTTCATCGTTTGTGTGTCTTTTGCATTAACAGTTCCTCCAGTAAATTTGATTGTCTCAAACTCTCATTTCTGGTGTAGTGTTATGGCATAGATTCCAGACAAGACAAGTGGTTTAAGATGTTTACCTGACATCAAGGCATATGACATTTTGGAATAAAAATACCACTTTTGCCTTAGTTATTCTCTATATGATGTGTGTTTATAATGTACAATAATATCAATAAATACAGAATCCAGACTGTAAGTCTGATATTGTAGATAGTTTGTGTTTTTGATAAATTTCATGATAGCTGACTCAACAAGAACCTAAGTCTCTTCGATATGTATTTGATATGACATTGAAAATCTACAACTCGCACCATCTGGCAGAGGAACAAAGAAGGGACACATTGCCCAATTTGCTAACATTTGTTAAATTAAGTAACCCTGTGTTTTGTCTTCATCAGAAAATGCTAAGGAACCCTGCTATCGCTACCCTTATTGATCTACAACTTAATTCTACCTCTTGGACTGCAGAAAGTATTGCCAACTTTCTGACGAGCCAAACTGAAGGGAGTGAGAATTCCAATTACACCTGGAAACAAGCTTATGAAGAATTAGATCAAGTGGTCAACTCTTTCTCCCAGGTCTTTGAGGTATGTTTCTATTAAATGTTCTCCAGTGTGGTTAAATGTTCTCCAGTTCAGAGAGAAATCCTCAATTTTGGTCAAAGCTCCAAAACTGGGGTACAGACTTTAAAAAACAAATCTGTTCCTTTTGGAAATCATGCACCTCTATAATTGGAAAAGAAATTTCATAATAAAGAAAATTTGGACTGTGATTCATTTTCTAAATGTTTGTAATCCTGATATCTAATCAACTCAAGTCAAGCAGGAGAATACTTAAGTTTAGTTTAAGGGAATTGTTTTGGTATTTCTCTGGATTCCGAAAAAAACTAAATTATAATTTAGTGGTGAATTAGTTAGTGTTAAGAGTAATATATCTTTTCACTCATCCCTGAGGCATTTTCATATTGAGTACCATTGCTATAAATTTAGTTAGAGTTAAACTATGAAGTGGAATACAGCCTGAATCTGATGTTTAACAATAAAAACATTAGCTATTTGTTAAAAAACTAAAAATATTTTCTGAATGCCACTCACAAATATGAATGTTTGTGAAACATGAAAGATCAGACTCGCAGATCAATTTGAGAAACTGTCATTAAATGGCACCAAACTTTTCATGTTTAAATCAAATAACGTCATAGGTTATGTTTCATAATAACCCTCCATAACTATAAATGTTGCTATTGTCAATTAAATTGAATATTATTTTCATGCTCTTTGTTATTGTGAAATGGCAACTTCTTGATGTGAAGAAGCTGACAATCGTATTTATGCCACTATGAAGTACACATACATTGCCAGTGATCTTTATAGGTTACTGATAAGTCGAAGATCAGTTCTCCACAGGGTAAATTTTATAGCATGGGCTTACCCAAAGTAATAATCTGGGTTCCCTAACAGCATCAGAGTGGGACTTCTGCCCCTCAGAGCAAAGAAGGCTCAACCTTGAGCGACTAGCCAATGTGCTTACAAGTTGAAACTTTATTGCTGGAACAGCACAGCAGGTCAGGCAGCATCCAGGGAACAGGAGATTCGACGTTTCGGGCACAGGCCCTTCTTCAACTTTGATCTCCAGCATCTGCAGACCTCACTTTCTCCTCAATGTGCTTACAAGCTCAGTAGTCCCAGAGATATCCTATGCTTGAACTGTGAGGGAGTCTTAAGGAGACAATTAGGTAATACCAAGATGAAAGGTTTTTGATCATTATAAGGGGAAGGAAACACAAGGTGGTCTGAAATTCTGTAGCAGTCTTTGAAAAGAATGAGTTAGTTTAGAAGACGTGAGATGGTCTTGACTACAGCAGGAAGGGCGAAGACTGTATCTGATAATCAAGCTTGGGAGGAACAGAAGTGGAAAAGTTGAGGACTAATCACTGACCAAATTGAAATTTGAGAAAGTCCCAATAGAGCAAGGCAGAGAATAAGGCTTTAAATAAATCTCTCAAATAATTTTGTTTACACGGACACCTGATGATCAGCTCATATTAGCATATGTGCCTGAGCCAGCTGTGCCTGTTTATATTTTCAGTTCTCAGTGGACTACCTCCATCCCTCTCTATCCTGCGTTTGCCCATAGGTAACTAATAGAGACCTTAGCACATGTACTTATACATGTGAGCAAATCCCTGCTGTCAGGATAGTGGAACTGGTCATTAATGGAAGCTGGAGTCTCTGGTTTAAACTCTGATGCCTCTGGGTTTGGTACAACTTGCAATTTGTTCTCAAGATTATGTTCCCTGACACCTGGAACTTTTGACACACAAGGAGATTTTAAAGGTAGCCCATTGTGCCTCAATGTCATTGTTGGCACTGATTTGTTTAGACTGGTGAGAATTAAGACATGAAATGCAATGTTCTCTCAGTGCCACTCTTTGTGATGCTACTATAGTCGATGCTCTCTCATTTCTCTAAGGTTCCACATAACTTTGTCTTATACAATCTTCTTCATTGTCGTTGATGCTTTTCTCCAGATTGAAGTCAAGACTTGAGTCATTCTTTGTCAGGATTATATGCTGCTTGAGATGTTAACTTGTCTGTTGTCTCCATTGTTACTGACTGACATGCATGTTTCTGTTTCTGTTTGATTTCCAGTGTGTACCAGTGAATTGCCTCCAGCTACTGTCTATAATGTTCTAAAGTGGCAATGCAGCATAATCTAGACATTAGTTTTTGATTCAAGTCAATTTCTCTCCGACTCTTTCTTTAACCTTTAACATCCAACACTACTTGACTATTTACCTGGATTTTCTAAAGAAGTATAAACCACAATCCTACTTTAAATCACACTCTTTCTGTTTCCTCATGGACATTGTTCTGAGTAAAGATTGTCTAAAAATATTGCTCTTTCTTGACAGTGCATATCTCTGAATAAACTAGAAGCTGTTCCGACCGAAGAGAAGTTAGTGGTCCGTGCGTTGCAGCTTCTGGAGGAGAGACAGTTCTGGGCTGGAGTTGTGTTTTTGGTTGATGAGCCAACAGGTAGTGAGATTCACACTCTTCAGCCCCACATCAAATACAAGATTAGGATGGACATTGATTATGTAGCTCCAACCCACAAAATCAAGGACAGGTATGTTGGCATGTTAATCAAATTCAGTTCCTTTTTGGAATGTAGGACACTTGGTCCTCGTAATTTCACCAGAAATCTCATTCATGTTGATGACGATTTTCCTGCAGTATTTGTTATGGGGTTTTGGTGGAGAAACAAAGTCAACACCTGGGAAATTCCAGGCTGTATTCATTTACTATTTTCTATGTCTGTCCAGAATTTCCCTCAAGTGATCAAATATTCAAGCCTGCTGTCAGATTTCGGAGATTAACTGTTGTATTCTAGAAAATGCAAAACCACTTTCCATTAACTTCAGCTATGACGTTATCTCTCGGTGGTTGTTTGTTTATTTTTATTAAAGGAGAGGAAGTGTGGCAGCAGTCTATGAGCACGCAGTGTCTGTGTGAGATTCTTTGAGTTAGTTTATCTAAAGTATTATCTTTGCCATTTATTTCTGAACTACCATCATGATTTGAAGTGACAGAATAGGGTCAGTATTCCATCTCAAGTTTGACTGACTTTTAGGGAAGCTGCTGGTGTTTTGAGGTTGCCCATCTGTCCTGGAAAAGGATCAAACCAGCTGAATATTAAATGTGTTTAATTTCCTATTGCCAAATCAGTCATTTCTGTTAGCCAACATTGTGTCTGTGTGTGACCACAAGTGTCGTTGCAGTTTATGAAGGAGAGGTATGCCATTGCTTAGTGTTTTGCATTTTCATATCAACACAGCCAAGAGGCTGGGACTAGTAGAGATGGCACACAAGTGTGATAAAATGTGACAACTGGAAGTAAACTTTGTGTGGATATGATTTTTAACATGCCATTGATATGGGTGGAGCATATGATTATACTTAATCTTTAATTATATGACCAAAAAAAAAATCAGAAAACCTCTTGTGGTTGCCCTGTCAATTGCCCGTGATAAAAGTACATGAAAAAGCACCATGAATTTCATTTTTGCTATCAGAAATGTACTTCAACTGGTTAGAAATTTGGAGTTTCATTGTTGCACAAGCTGAGGGAAGTTGCATTGCTATTGGCAGGAAGACAATATTCTGAGCAGTGCCTCCAAATTGAGCATGACTTGCCTGCACTTTGGTTTAATGGGTTCTGAGATGGCTATACACCTGCAAATTCTAGCATACGCAGGAGAGGTGGTGTTTGGAGGTTGATGCACTCTGTCTCTAATGCCTCAACATTATCTTATGTGCTACCACTTCACCCCCCAACTGTGTTTGGTGCATTCCTGAATAAACCTCCATTTTTGGCCGGTGGCACACCACTCCCGAGGGTTGGTAAAACTGTTTGATTTCTGTAGGTCACTTTAAGGATATCCCTGAAATGTTTCTGCTGCTCTCCCAGGGAAGTTGGGGGGAGGGGGGGGGGGTGGTGTCTCCTGTCATGACTGAATTCTGAGCAGAGCAGCTGCTTTGGGAATTTCGTGCAACTTGCAAATGACATGTCTCATCCAGCCCAAGCAGAAAGACTTAATGACAGCGAGACTTCTTTATCAATGTCCGATATATGTAGAAATTTGGCTGAGTCTTGTTACTGTGATGAATTGTATTTTGCTGTGTTACCTCTTAGGTTTTGGGACCCAGGACCTGAAGCCCTCACAATTCGGGACCTTCAGTACATCTGGGGAGGATTTGTTTACATCCAGGATTTGGTGGAACAGGCAATTATTCGAGTACAGACCAATGAACACAAGAAGACTGGACTTTATTTACAACAGATGCCATATCCATGCTATGTGGATGATGGGTAAGTGCCAGAACACATCTCGATGATTGATGAATATAAAAGATACTGTAGCAGAGCAGTAATATATTTGGCAAGTGATTTATGGCCCATGCTAATGCTGTGGAGCCTTGTGGATAAATTTGTAAGCTCCAGCTAAAGATAGATGGGCATATTAACCCTTGCCTCAGTTTGACCTAGTATCTGGGGACCATCCTACCTTTGGGCCATTTGCCCAGAGTCTGGATGGGAGTACAGCAGAGCTACCCACCCACAAACGGGGGGTAACAAATTGTCTTTGATTTTACGCCGTGTGTCAGAGATGAATAAAATTTTCCAGGTCATAACCAGGTTCCCAGACAGGTCAAATAAGTGGTAGCTGCCTGGAAATGACTTTCCAGTGGCAGACCAGGATGACAGCACTGTCTTGTTAGAGAGTTGTCTCAATGACTACTCAAGCAATTGGCTATTATGTCATACTCACCAAAGCATACCATACAACCAATGTTACAGACACCTCCATCATTATCTCTATCCTCTCCATAGGCAGAACAGACACATCAGAGTTGGCAGCAGAATAGTAGACAGTTTAGTTCAGCTGCAATCTGGGATTCTTCAACATTGTCTGTGGTTCCTGACGTTTCATTGGATCAGATCGAAAATACACAAAGAAACCTCCTCCTGATATTTTATCCAAGCTAACAATGGTTAAGCAGATTTTACTGTCAGCTCATTTTGACTGTTCAAAAATAATGAATTTGTGAATTTCAAATCCACAATGTGTATGGAGTGCTAACTTTACTCATCAAATTACTGAAGTGGCTTAATGCTCCACTCATTTGCTGATGACTTCTCACTTTCTTTTCCTTGAAGGAATACACACAACCAAAACTGAACTCAAAGTTTCAGAAGGACCAACACTAAACGTGATCAACATAGCTATGATATTCAGAGGAAATGGAACATTTAGTTAGACAACCAAAGCCCTAGAACAAACCACAGGAAGAAGTGTTCAATGTGTAAAGTAATCTGGTCATACACCACATCTATCTTGCTTCTTGCTGATCAGAATTGGATATTCAGTATGGGTGGTTCAGAGAAAAACCATGAGGCTATTCCCCAGTATTGAAGGTCAAAGATTTTGGAAAGTGTTGGAGAGATGTGGACTTTTCAGCCTGGAAGGGAGAGGTTTCCTGAGTGGTGATCTTACAAAGGCATATAAGATAGTTAAGGGAATGTAAAAAGATTAGAGTGAAGAGGAACGAGTTTAAGCTAATGAAGAAATAAATTTCAGGTCTTCTGTCCCTTAGACCCTCCGCTCCTCAGATTGGAGGAGGCATATATCTGAAGCATTTAAAAAATCATTGGATCCTGCAGTGGGAGGGTTATGACAATAGGCTCTTTTTATAATGATTAATGTAAAAGGACTAAATGCTCTTTTGTCAAAAATAATTACCTTACAATTTTGCAACTTAAGACACATTTAATGTTTCAAATTCAATTTTAAATACTAGCAGCAGGATAATTTGAATCATGTTTATTTTTCTAGCTGATACTAAATTGAATTAATTGATGAAATGTAACCATTATTTGAAAAAGCATATTTGAAACAATTATAATATGTTAGTTATATTGTGCCAAGAGATGTAGTAAATTCTAGATAATCAATTCTAAATGTCTGTTTAACATTGCTATAACACAAGGTTTTTTTTCTATAGAGCTCTAATGGATCCTCTTTCTCTCTTGAAGTCTCTTGTTGGCATTTAGTTCTCCCAATTCCTCTGCCTCTGCCTCATCTGCTCGGAAGAAGAGACATTCCACTCCCAAGCATCCGAGATGTCAAATTGGGTTTATACGCATGTGTATCGAGGAAGAAACTGAAATCTGATTCTCATTCCTTTTATTAATTTTCTGCCAAACTAATTTAGAGTGTGAACCAATTGCCCAAACCATCTTCCTCACTGAGACCAATAATTTACTTTGAGATTCCTGGTCTGTGGCTTCTGTATCCCTAGTACATTCCTTGTGAACCTATCTCTTCAGATAGTCTGAACAGTTTTAAATAATGTTCTCCTTCTGAACTCAACTCTGTATTCCAAACTATTTAGCTGATTGTCTTCTTCCAAACAGGTGATTAATTTTGATTTTCTCTTAAATCAGTTTCTTGCGAGTTTTGAACCGTTCGTTGCCCCTCTTCATGATCCTGTCTTGGATTTACTCAGTAGCGATGATAGTCAAGAGGCTGGTTCATGAGAAGGAGGCACGGCTAAAGGAGACAATGAAGATGATGGGACTGTCTAATGGAATTTTGTGGGTCAGCTGGTTCATCAGTAGCTTTATCCCTTTCCTCATCAGTGCTGCTTTTCTCACATTAATCCTGAAGGTAAATGCCCTATAATGATTGAAGTTAACAAAACTTTTGAACAAGATAAAGGATGTTTTAAACTTATTCAGTTAAACTTCAAATTGAAAACTATTGCTGAGTGAGTTATAGATCTTTGTTCCTGTGCACACCTTGCAACTGCCTGTCATTTCAGACTAAGCACTAACCCCAGTGACCTCTTTACTCCAAGCCCCAATAGATTCTAGTGAAGATGTTAAATTCACCTAATTTTGACGATGTCTCATAGATTGGTTTTCGTCCTGAAAACCTTTTCTGGACATCAACAATAACTGTCTTCTGATCATGGCAAGCCCATCTGTGTTTCTCTTGGCTTTTCATGTATTTCCCGCTATGTCTCATTGAGCCCACAAGTGTGTTATACTGTGGCATCATATATAACCACACACGTGACAGTTGGGAGATGTTAACTTGAGCTTATTCCTATTTTGTGGTGATTAATTATATGAAATGCCTCGATAGATTGGCAATGTGCTGCAGAATTCGAACTGGTGATGATCATTAACTATGCTCTTTGAAAAAGCTTTCTGATTTGCACCAAACTTTTGAATTTATTCTTTATTTGAAGATTTGCACTTTACAATTTTCTTTGCAGTATTCACTCCTCATTTCCTGTTTTGTTTGAGTACATGTAAAGGAGTCCACCTGGGAGAAGGTGAGGACTGCAGATGCTGGAGATCAGAATCAAGAGTATGGTGCTGGAAAAGCACTACAGGTCAGGCAGCATCCGAGAAGCAGGAGAATCGACATTTCGGGCATAAGCCCTTCATCAGCAATTCCTGATGAAGGGCTTATGCCCAAAACGTCGATTCTCCTCCTGCTCCTTAGATGCTGCCTGACCGGCTGTGCTTTACCAGCACCACACTCTTGACAAAGGACTCCATCTATTGTGATTAAACTTTGAGCTCATCAACATATTTAAAGCATAATTAATTTCAAAGTATATTAATTCAACAGAAAAGTACTAAGAATAATCTCTGATGCAATTTAAAGTGTGGTTAGATTAAATTCAACAGACACTTCGCTGTTCATTTGGTTATCTGTAAACGTAAATGTTAATCTCTCCTATGTGTTATGGTTCCAAAAATTTCATTTCTAAGTCTGCTGGACTGAATAAAATAGATTTATTTTTGGTGGATCTCTGTTGCTCAGAGGCCTATTAATCACATAATTGCTGTGATAATCATCAATGTATCATTTCTGTTTTAAATTGCATGTTTAAATTGCACTGCTACTTAAGCTACCTCATCAATTGCATTTATATATCCAGTGTTGAGTGTGCCATTGTACATATCAAACCAGAAGGGCTCTATGTTCAGTTTCAGTTCTGTTCAGAGTTAGCTGATCCCAGCTGGGCTGTTATAATTCACTTCAATACCCAAATGTTATGGGGCGGGGAAGTAAACAGTCCACATTCCTGAACTCAGCTCCATCGTCCGGGTTTACCCTTTAGGCAGGATGAAAATGTCATAGATGTTTTGGCAGATACAAGCAGGCATTTTCTGGAGAGTAGGAGATAAAATAAATTCCCCATCCACCGCCATCAACATTCACTTCCTTGACAACTAACACACTAGCCATGAGCACTCGCATGGGTCCCAGCTATGCCTGCCTCTTCATAGGATATGTGGAACAGTCCATCTTCCGCAGCTACACTGGCACTACCCCCCACCTTTTCCTCCGCTACATTGATGACTGTTTCGGTGCTGCCTCATGCTCCCACGAGGAGGTTGAACAGTTCATCCACTTTACTAACACCTTCCACCCCGACCTTAAATTTACCTGGACCGTCTCAGACTCCTCCCTCCCCTTCCTAGACCTCTCCATTTCTATCTCGGATGACAGAATCAACACGGACATTTACTATAAACCGACCGACTCCCACAGCTACCTAGACTACACCTCCTCCCACCCTGCCCCCTGTAAAAACGCCATCCCATATTCCCAATTCCTTCGTCTCCGCCGCATTGGCTCCCAGGAGGACCAGTTCCAAAACCGTACAACCCAGATGGCCTCCTTCTTCAAAGACCGCAATTTCCCCCCAGACGTGGTCGACGATGCTCTCCACCACATCTCCTCCACTTCCCGCTCCTCCACCCTTGAGCTCCGCCCTTCCAATCGCCACCAGGACAGAACCCCACTGGTCCTCACCTACCACCCCACCAACCTCCATTTACATCGTATCATCCGTCGTCATTTCCGCCACCTCCAAACGGACCCCACCACCAGGAATATATTTCCCTCCCCTCCCCTATCAGCGTTCCGAAAAGACCACTCCCTCCCTGACTCCCTCGTCAGGTCCACACCCCACACCAATCCAACCTCCACTCCCGGCACCTTCCCCTGCAACCGCAAGAAATGCAAAACTTGCGCCCACACCTCCCCCTAAGGAGAATCCAAAGGGTTTTTACAAATATATTAAGGACAAAAGGGTAACTAGGGAAAGAATAGGGCCCCTCAAAGATCAGAAAGTGGCCTTTGTGTGGAGCCACACAAAATGTCCAACCACAAGGGATGAACTCAGATTTCCCCAGTTTCCTAATTTCCCTCGAACTCAGCACCGCCTTCCTAACCTGCAATCTTCTTCCTGACCTCTCAGCCCCCCATCCCACTCCAGCCTTTCACTCTCACCTTAACCTCCTTCCACCTATTGCATTTCCAACGCCCCTCCCCCAAGCCCCTTCTCCCTACCTTTTATCTTAGCCTGCTTGGCACACTTTCCTCATTCCTGAAGAAGGGCTCATGCCCGAAACGTCGATTCTCCTGCTCCTTGGATGCTGCCTGACCTGCTGCGCTTTTCCAGCAACACATTTTCAGCTCTGATCTCCAGCATCTGCAGTCCTCACTTTCTCCTAACTAACACACAGTGGCAGCACGTGTGTCATATATAAGATGTACTACAGTAAATCACAAATGCTCCTTTGACAGCACCTTCCAATCCTATCACCGAGAAAGACAAAGGTAGCAGATGCTGGGGCACCACCTTCTGCAAGTTTCCCTCCAAGCCCCACACTACTGTGACTTGGAAATATATCACCGTTCCTGTCATTGGGTCACAATCATGGAACTCCCTCCCTAACAGCATTATGGGTGTACATATGGGCTGTATTTATTTAAGAAGGTCGCTCAATAAATGTCAGTGTAACCAGTGATGGGTGGAGATTAGTGATGCCCACTTTCTGTAAATAAAAGAGGAAGGGGGATGAAAGGGACACTTCCTGACACAAACAGAACAGCCCTGTATTTTCATGAGGTTTTTTGAAGTAATGTGGTTTGTGGTTTTCCAGCTGACTATTTGTACAATGATAGTGGAAGCTCTGGACACATCTGGAGTAATTAGTTTGCGTGTAGTAACTGGCAAAGTAAACAGATAACAAAATGTTCAATTTCCACAATCCGATCTCTTTTTATTTTAAATCTGTGTTTCATTCCAGCTATGCTATTTGGCTTTTTGTTACTGCAACATCATACTTAGTGGGATGTCATCATCTTTTATTTGAAACTTAAATAATAATAATCTCAAAGAGAAAATAAACAATTCACAAAGACATTTTGTGTACACAATAAAAGATCAGTGAGCTTGTCCTGAACAGGAACATAGAATTGTGAGTAGGCAATTCAGTACATCACACCTTCTCCAACATTCAGTCAATCATGGCTGATCATCTACCTCAAAACCACCTTTCCACACAAACCTTGTGTCTCCTGAAAGCAATGGTCTCCAGAAATCTATTGATTTCTTTCTAGAACCAGCTCAATGAATGAGCGTCCGCAGCCCTATGTGATAGAGAATTACAAAGATTCACTGCCTTGAGTGAAGAGGCTCCTCCTTAATTCAGTCCTAAATAGCTTACTGCTTATTTTAGAGTATATCCCCTGGTTCTAGACTAACAACTGGGAAAACATCCAATATCTGTGCATCATGTCGGGTAAAAGTTTTGTATGTTCCAGTGAGATCTTCAAACCTGTACAGAATGTTCAGAACAAAGAATTATATTTCTTTTTTCTTTTGTTACAGAAAGGAGAGATTCTCCCGTACAGCAGTCCCTCTGTTGTATTTGTATTCCTTGCAACCTTTGCTGTTTCCACCATCATGCTGTGTTTCCTGATCAGCACGTTCTTCTCTGGTGCAAACCTAGCAGCCGCTTGTGGCGGAATCATTTACTTCTCCCTCTACCTTCCATTTGTCCTGTGTGTGGCATGGAGAAACTCGGTAACTTTCCCACTCCAAATATTTGTGGTGAGTTTAATGGTTATCGTTGGCATGATCCAGAATGGCTCCCGTAATTGTAGTTACTGGATGAATTCAAATATTGTTCATTCTGAAGTAAACAAAACAAATGTTGACAATGCACTCTGTTGAAGTCAGAGGAAGTAGGTTATCATGGTCAAACTTTGGGTAGGGCTCTTCAGCACTAAAACAAAAGCTTATATGGCTTGAGAAATTCCGCTGGCCTCGTATCTATGGAGAGAGGGACAGAGCTAATACTTCAAGTCCACTATCACTCCTCTTCACAACTTCATTTTGAGTCCTAGTGGACTTGAAATGGTAACTTTTTGTTGCTCTGTCCACAGATGCTGCCAGACCTACTGAGTTACTTCAGCACTTTGTTTTTATTTGGTAGCATCTGCAGTAATTTGCTTTTATGTGAAGCCTGCAGCACTAACTAGCTTAGTTTATGGAAGTCTGTAAAGTGTAGAAAGGAACTGAAAGCAGTGCACATGGAGGGAAGTTTGATTGGGACAGAGGACAGTTGGTCACATATGGGATAGTAGTCAAGCTGGTAAAGTAAATCTGGAATGGGAGTACACAGTCACATCAAACATTCCAGCATCGGGTATAGCATAGTGAAATAGGACATAAAACTCTGTTTACTTCAATCCAACTCTGTCTCAGTCCAAACCTCAAGAGTTGTAAAGGTATGGAAATTATCGATTTCTCCTCAGATGTAATGCATTCTTGCTAAGTAAGAATACTGTTTACACATACTTTTAGGGTATTTTAGCCTAAATTGGAATGAGATTGTACTCTTTAAATATGAGGCCTTTAAAACCAGAAGCCACAGAAAATTTTGATCCCATCAGTTTAAGATTAAAGCAGATCAAAGAGGGAATGAAAGTCTCACCCTCTAATTCATTTTTCAGCTGTATACATAATTAGGCTGGGTGTACTGAAAATACCTGCAAATATCAGAACAGAGCTATGTCTAATGGGTATTAAATAATAAATGACATGACTCACTGTATCTGGAAATAAATTGGATTGCTGAATACATGGTGAGCAATTTCCATCAATGTTGCCTCCATCCCAATTTAATCATCTTATTGAGAGCGATGAGGAAATGGTCTTGTATTGAACACAGGAAAAAAGTGAACCAATTCACAGGCTATTCAGTCGCTAGGCTCCTGTTCTAAATTTCCACTCAATAATTACACTGAAGCTAGCCAAAGATTTGACTCAGTTGTGTTCTACTGGATTGCTTGGTTTGGGGTAGTGTACAGAAAGGAGCTGGGTTTTACCTCTATGCTTTTTTATTGCATTTATTTCAAGTGAAATACCTAACCAAAGCACAGTGAAGTACATCAAAAAGCAATAATTTCTGTCAACAAAAATGGGATCCAAAAAGCTGAAGATTGTAGAGGATGGGGAGACTGAGACTCTATAGTTTAGAAAGAGTGGATTAAACCAGGGGAGAGATTTTGCATCAGAACTAAAAAGGGAGGTCAATTCAAGTAGTATGTAATGATTGGAAAGCTGACTGCCAAATACAAATATTAATAAGCTAAGAATTGCTATTGTTTCAAAAAATTGGAATAATATGAAAAGCTGCTATACAAACCTAATCTCAGACAGTGGTAGATCAAATTGAGCTAGGTAATCAGACTATGGGAACTTGGATTTCCAAGTTGGAAAACTATGGGAACTATGCTGCATCCAGCATAGGTTGGATTACTGCTAAAATCAGCCATGCTGGTCAGTGTGCCAGTTCACTGATTTCACCAATCCATACTTAGAGGTAGGATGGGTGGCAGCAGAATCACCAATTGGACCATGGCAGCTGGCACAGCTCATTAAGAACCTACTGGGGATTTTCCAGTTGTCTCCAGGTTCCTGAAGATTTCCCTTAATTAATCTGCACTTCTCCAAATGACTTCATTTTATCTAGGATTACAGTTATTTAATTCTAGCAACTGCAGAAGATGTTAATCTTACACCTGTTTTCTGGCTAAGGATATCACATTTGCAATTTCCTCCACCACCACCTAAATGTAGTTGGGAAATTTGGGCGTGCCACTGACATTTCCTGCCTAACGTTCTTCAGCATCTGCAGATGCACCCTTCCATTACTAGTTTTTTATCAACTTGAAGTACACCAAGCCATTTTAATACCTCCTTTTGGCCAATTTTTTCCATGATATTCATTTTCTAAATTTTCAAATTTGTTGAGAACAATATTTGAAACTGAATCTGTATTGCACAATTTACTGTAACTCCAACATATGTCCTAGGTCTTTGGCATAACTGCCAGCTGATTGCATAATAAACAGATTTTCTACTTTTAAACCTTGGGTTTCCTGTTTTGTAACCTTTCCATTTTAAATTCAAAGCTCTGGACATCTAACTTTTGATGTTCTGTGCTATAACACTCCTTGGTGTAGGGTGGCATTGTATCACTGTTAGGAGTTAGGAGTCAGGAGTCAATTACTTCAGTGATGGTAGCAGTATCACATAACTGGAGAATATCCATATCAATGCAAGTTAAAAGAAACATGTTTTAAAGAGTAGTCAAAGATGCAGCTGTTTCCAACCAACATCTACAGTCCCAAAGACGTTTGAGGTCACTGGGAGGAGGCTAAGTAGACTGAATATTTTCCTCTAAGGATTAAGTACTTGATATACTAGTCACAATTAATTGTATTGCCTAAAATTCTGCAAATCGATGAGCATAAACATGGAACAAACTAAACGGCTTTGTGTTGGAATGTTTTGGAATATCTTGTCTACCACGAATATGATGGTAAACAAATAAATCTCAGGGTTTTTTTGTGTATATGATGCCAGGCCCCCATTATCTAGCCTGAGATGAATGTCTCCTGAGGGTGAGGACAGAACAGGGTCCTCTGACATCCCCTTCTGGAGAAAAGAGGAAATAACGCAATGGAGATGCTGTTCTAGTTTCCTTTTCCCCTCAGGAGTTTGCTCGTCTTCCAATTCGCAACTTGCTGTGGAAGCACAGGTTTAATTGGAGACTGATCAGAGTGTGACAATATAAACTGGCACTTAGTTCTCCATCCTTCAGCCAGAAGAAGCAGTTCTCCCCATCAACCCTGTCCACACTCTCAATCTTTATTTTTCAATTAGATCACCTTTCATGTCTTCTTAATTCCAGAGAATATAGGCCCATTCTATTAAAGCTGTCCTCACAGAAAACCCCTCTGATTTCTAGAATCAATGAATGAACATTCATTGAACCCCTATTAAGATTAATGTACCTTCTGAGTTTGAAGAACTTTACAAAGTTCTCCAGCAGTTGTCTCACTAAACATACAAAAGCAAGATAATACTGAAGATAAGGACTCTAATTGCTGCTCTCCTAGCCAAGCTGTTCCATACAGATACGATAGTGGCATTGTGAAATGTTGCCCAAGTATATCCTATACGGAAAAGGCAGGATAATTCTAATCATGCCAATTGCTGTCTCATCATTTCACGTTTGATGAACAGTCAAGTGGTGGAAGGTATCATCAACGATGCTATCGAACAACACTTGCTTAGCAATAACCTGTTCACTGACACTCTGTTTGGATTCTGCCATGGAACTCAGATCCTGACCTTATTACAGCCTTGGTTCAAACATGCACAAAATAGCTTAATTAGATTTAGATTAGATTACATTACGGTGTGGAAATAGGCCCTTCGGCCCAACAAGTCCACACCGCCCTGCCGAAGCGCAACCCACCCATACCCCTACATTTACCCCTTACCTAACACTACGGGCAATTTAGCGTGGCCAATTCACCTGACCTGCACATTTTTGGACTGTGGGAGGAAACCGGAGCACCCGAAAGAAACCCACGCCGACACGGGGAGAACGTGCAAACTCCACACAGTCAGTCGCCTGAGGCGGGAATTGAACCCGGGTCTCTGGCGCTGTGAGGCAGCAGTGCTAACCACTGTGCCACCCACGTAATTCCAGAGGTGAGATGACAGCACCTGCCTTTAACATCAAGACTGCATTTGACCGAATGTGATATCAAGTTCTAGCAATAATTGAGTGCGTGGGTGTGGCATGGACTTGTGTGTGTGTGCGCGCGCATGCATGATGATTGTAGCTATTGGAAGTCAGTCATACCAGCTCCAAGTCTTCTCTACAGGTGTTCCTCAGGGTAGTGCCCCCATCCTCAGCTACTTAATCAATGACCTACCCTCTGTCATAAGTTCCAAAATATTGATATTCACTGTTAATTGCACAATAGCACCATTCATGACTCTATAGACACTGAAGCAGTCAGTATCCAAATGTAGCAAAGCCTGGAAAATAACCAGGATTGCATTGAGAAGTGGTAAGTAACATTCACTCCACATAAGTGCCAGGCAATGACTAGTTCCAACAAGGGAAACTCTAACCATCACCCCTTGACATTCCCTTGCAAGATGTCTTCCATGTCACTCACCATCCTAACTTGGAAATATGTCACTGTTCCTGAAGTTTTGCTGGTTCAAAATTCTGGTACACCCTCCTTAACAGCGCTGTGGGTGTACCTACACCTATGGAGTGCATTGGTTCAAAAGGCAGTTCATCATCATCTTCTCAAAGGCAGCTAGAGATGGACAATAACTGTTGGTCCATCCAGCAACGTGCACATTACATTGGATGCTGGAAATCTGAAATAAACAGAAAATACTGGAAAAAAATTGGTGTATCAGGGAGTTTGTGGGCAGAGAAACTTCTTTAATAGCCACTTCTGTAACAAGTTGGTGGTGGGGAAAGAGGTTGGAGAGTGGCCAGGAGAAACCTGTCAAGTTTCTGTACCCACCTTGATTGAGTCTATGGCAGAAAGTCACACTGTAGCCTTCCTCTCCCACCACCAATTCAGGCCATTAAGTTAGTATTAATGCTCATGTAAGGGCCTCATTCCATCTTCACTGATATTAATCCAGCAGAAGGCTTTTTTGAGTGGAAGAATAATGACTAAATCCATGCAAAGTTCCCAGGGGGATATCATGTTTAATCAGGAACTGATTGAGGAAGCTGATGTTATAAGCCCAAGCTGTTACTTTGGACTCACTTCTCATAACCCCAACTACTGCCATCACTAATATATAGCCTGGGTTCCTTTATGATTCTAGGCCTCGGGAGGGTTTATTACTGGCATCAGCAGCCATCTGTCTGGTGGTGCTACCAGTCAGTAGCGCATCTGGCCTCTGAAGAGGGACATCTGCACTCAGGCTCCTTGATCCCAGGGAAGACATGTTGCTAGCACCTAATTCAGTAGGGCTTTCTGAAAATAGTCCCCATTAAATGTCAACCAGTTTTAAGCAGGTGAAATGAAACTCCTGTTTCAGTTGAGGTTCCTTAGGTCACAGACACTTTGCAGATTTGGTAACTCAAGATCTCATTGGTCTCCACCAACTCCCACGCAGAGCAGTAATAATACGCTACCAGCCCTGCCCTCCCTAATTAACCTTATTTAATATACTTAATTAAAGTTAATTAAAGTTTTTAATTTACTTGATATTTTTAGTTTTGTTTCATCTCATCAGATTTTAGTTATTAATTTAATAGAGTAATACAGATTCTCAGCTTCTCAGTTTAAACTACTGACCCAACTTAAAGCAAAAGATGGTAATACTCATCAGTCAATTGCCCACTGGCTACCATGTAACATGAACCTTGATGATCTTTTGTGCCCTCCGCTACAATGCCATTTAAGAAATGCCAGACCTGTTTGACTGAAAACTGGTTGCTCCAACAGTGAGCTTCCAGACCCTGGCAAAGCCTAAAGAAAACAAAAATAAGTCACACGTTTTTCTGCTTCAAAGGGAGTGAGTGTGCCTGTTTTCAAAAAAGATAACATTATCTCCCTGGGATTCTTTTTCTTTTGGCCTTTGTTTTACCCTGAATGAAACTTTTTAGTTCTCAGCTGCCAAGAATTCTGTAAGGTCTTAATAAAATTCACCAAAATGTCTCCAGGTGCATTACCCACACTTGCTGTCAAAACCTGAGGCCGAACTTACCTAGGGCAGAAACCCAGCAGATTAAAGTTCTACCCCATATTGTCTCTTGAGTAATCTACTCCCATTATGTTCTTCCAAGGCTCAGAACTGGAGGATTGATTAGAAAACAGTTCTCTCTCTGCTCGGCTCAAAGCTGCTCTCAAACTCCAAACGATTGATTCTGTTACTCAGAAGTCTCACATAAATGTGAAACAAAAAAATATATCTCCGCAACCCATCCTCATGGCAATGTGACACACATGGAATATCTAGGATATAGATTTCAGCTAATTAACTTCAATTCCTAAATGTTCCCTTTTGTTCAGGGAAGCCATGTGAAGAACTAAAACCCTTACCAAGAAGATTGTGGACATTTTGTCTTCAACACAAAACTCTGAAATACGTTGTTTAAGGTTCTCCCATATCGAGCTCTGTTTTTATTGAATGCATACCTTTGCATCCTTTGCATTGTAATTACTTTTGGTCTGTTTATCATCCCCTCAAACCATACATTGCATGTAAAGACTTCAATTCTTATAAAAAGTCTTGCACCTAAGACATAGGTACCATGAAATGAGACATTTTCCAACATTCCACATTTTCATGTTTTATCAAGAGTTTCCTAATGCTCATGGGATTAAAACTTGCATTCAGTGGTTTTTGAAGTCTCTTGTAATTTTTCTCACAGAGTCTGTTATCTCCAGTTGCGTTTGGTTTTGGATGTGAATATTTCTCTCTCTACGAGGAGCAAGGAATTGGTATCCAGTGGTTTAACCTGGTCTCCAGCCCTGTAGAGGGCGATGCATACAATTTTACAACTTCAATCATCCTCATGGTGTTTGATGCTCTCATATATGGCCTTGCAGCATGGTATATTGAAGCAGTGTTTCCAGGTAATTATTTACTTTTATCAAGTAATGTTCTGGCAAAAGTGTGATGCAAATGTTCCATTGATCTTGTGGGACTGAAAAAAAACATATTTTCAAGTAAATCTCATAAGTTTGTTTACCTTTAGGATGAATGAACATTGATTTCAAAATGCTTCACTTAGAGAAGCTTTTCTGATTGCTTGAGTCTGAAATACATTGTACAGTGCATTATTTGAGGTGTACAGATCAGGCCGACCTGTGTTTCTTCACATTGAATTAGCCACTTTCAATTGTGTGGCTTTCAGAAAGCTGTTATTTATTGCCTTCTCCTGGGCTTAGAGATAAAGATGATCAGCTGGGTTTCCAGTGATCTGTTGACTGCTGCTGCTAGAAGGTGCAAGTAAAAGCATTAACTTAGAACTAATCAGGCTAGTCCAAGATTGCCCTATAGCTAATTACCCTTCCAACTCACAAATATATAGGTTCTTACATGAAAGTAAGCAATACGTGTCAACCAAATCTCAAGAAGAGGCAGTTTTTTTGAAAAATGTGAAAAGCGGCAATAGAACATAAATCTACTGTGCTATTGGTTCACATTCCCTTGGATGTCACATTGTTGATTATATTGGAGAATTAATTGACTAGCCAGTTTTTGTCCTCTTCTGCAAGTCTGCCCATATCGATGCTTCTCCCTAGTTTAGAGATCTCCTACTTCAGACTCCTGGTTACACATTCTGAATTTACGTTCTAACTCTCCCGATTTCTCATTATTCCCTGATGGTTTAACTCCTCTCCTATTAATTCATTCATGGTCCCACACTCCACAATTGGCAGCTGGTTCTTTGGCCATTGTCCTCTGGTCTTTTGTGATATCCTGTTTCTCTGAGGCAAAAGATTCTGGTAAAACCCTATTTTAGGTCTTTGAGCCTGTAATCTAGGTTGATGTATCAACATAGCACTTTGGGTGTTTCGTTGGAAATGTTTTTCAGACGAAACGTTAAATTGAGGCATTGTTTACCATTTAAATGAGTATGATAGAATCTGCTGCATAATTTGCAGGACAGGGAGTTATCTTGATTCCATGACTAACATTCATCCCTCAACTAGTGCCATCAAAATAACTATTGACTGGGTCATCCAACTTGTGTGTTGAGGGACTTTATAGCATGGAAATTGGACATGGTTTACCTACAGATAAACATTGACTGCACTTCAACAGCAATTCATTGACAGATGTGCAATTTACAATGAAATGCATTTTCCTTCTGACACATTTCCTACTTTCTTGTTCTTTCTACTTTCAAAGTTCATCAACGAGACTCCTTCTCTTTGATTCATTCACCATCTTTATTCTCCCCAATCCTTCTGCATTTTCCAAGTCTTGATTTTGGAAAAATGTGTCTCCCGATTGCAAAGTTTATTTGAGGTGTCTTTCTGCGCATGAAATGCTGTCTGAAAGAAAGTATTGGATGATTAGATTCGATTCCCTACAGTGTGGAAACAGGCCCTTCGGCCCAACAAGTCCACATCGACCCTCTGAAGAGCAACCCACCCAGACCCATTCCCTAACATTCACCCCTGACTAATGCACCTAACACTATGGGCAATTTAGCTTGGCCAATTCACCTAACCTGCACATCTTTGGACTGTGGGAGGAAACCAGAGCACCTGGAGGAAACCCACACAGACACTGGGAGAATGTGCAAACCACACAGACAGTCGACCAAGGTTGGAATCGAACCTGGGTCCCTGGCGCTGTGAGGCAGCAGTGCTGACCACTGAGCCACCCTGGATGCTGAGCAGGCGGATGATTCTGATCACCTATTATTGGATATTTTTTCTTGTAGGTCAATATGGAGTTCCCAAACCCTGGTATTTCCCCGTCCTCAGGAGTTACTGGTGTGGAGAGTTCTATTGTAAAGAGGATTTGTTTGAATTCCCTGGTAACAGCAGCACTAATAAAGGTGAGTAACCCAGTCCTACCATTTCAGCTTATTTTCGTGTCTTCAATCATTTTAAGATTGCCAGCAATCTGAAAGATCATTGACCTGAAATGGTAAATCTCTCTCTCTACAGATGCCACTAGACTTGCTAAATACTTCTAGCATTTTCTGTTTTTAAATTTGGATTTTTAGTATCAGTATTCCAGTATTTTACGTTTGTCTTGCCAGTATGTGGCCACATTATATTCCAATTAACTGTTTTATCCAAAAGCTTGCTTACCCATATTGTTACCCATATAGTTACTGACCCATATTGTTGACTGAGCTGGTCAAAAGTCTAATAACTTTATCATCGGAGATACTACTGATGACCAAATTGTGAATCAACTTTGAATGCTCAATATTGAGATGTCTGTACAGGTCCTTCAGGATTCCCATGACCTCTAGGATCTCTGATTAAATCATACTTCCTCGATTTACAAGATTCCATTTTGGGATGAAATATCCATTGAATGTCTGTAATTATTGCAGATCTGCAGTGGTCCCTTCTGCCCACTGTGGCATGAGGATTTTATCAGAAATATACTCAACTAACAACAGGAATGTACTAACATGGTGCTTTCTGCTCTTTGACATACAAACCCAATGCTGTTTGATAACTTTGTGGAATTGCTTCTTACATAATTGCCAGTGATTATTTTTCTGAGCACTTTGAGTTTTCCATAGACAGTGAATGTACACCATCACCACTGGCTACAGATCTGATCAAGGCAACTCTTCTGATTTTCTTCTCTTGAAATCTGCTGCTGATATTTCCTTTGTATATTTTGTCATTTAGCTCCAGTTGATAATTGTCCTCGTTAGTCTGTCTTCCTGGTTTGAGCTGACGTGAGGTTTGGGACATGGCTCTATCCTGCACTTTGAAGAGGTTTCTATCTTAGGCTCAAACCCCCATGTTTTTGTAATACGTGTCCCTAATGGTTCCTCCCATCTGACTCTTGTTGGTTTTTGTGAACCTTTTTTAGTGTCACTACACATAATGCTAATCTCTACTATACATATAGTCTACAGCAAGGAAAAAAGGCCCCTTTCAATCTACGCTGGTCAAAAACAAGCACTAACTATTCTTCTTCAGAACTGGACGAAAAATATTTAAGGAGAAAGTGAGGGCTGCAGATGCTGGAGATCAGAGCTGAAAATGTGTTGCTGGAAAAGCGCAGCAGGTCAGGCAGCATCCAGGGAACAGGAGAATCGACGTTTCGGGCATAAGCCCTTCTTCAGGAATGAGGAAAGTTTGTCCAGCAGGCTAAGATAAAAGGTAGGGAGGAGGGACTTGGGGGAGGGGTGTCGGAAATGTGATAGGTGGAAAGAGGTCAAGGTGAGGGCGATAGGTCAGACTGGGGTGGGGGCGGAGAGGTCGGGAAGAAGATTGCAGGTTAGGAAGGCGGTGCTGAATTCGATGGATTTGACTGAGACAAGGTGGGGGGAGGGGAAATGAGGAAACTGGTGAAATCCGAGTTCATCCCTTGTGGTTGGAGGGTTCCTAGGCGCAAGATGAGGCGCTCTTCCTCCAACCATCGTTTTGTTGTGGTCTGGCGATGGAGGAGTCCAAAGACCTGCATATCCTTGGTGGAGTGGGAGGAGGAGTTGAAATGTTGAGCCACAGGGTGGTTGGCTTGGTTGGTCCGGGTGTCCCAGAGGTGTTCTCTAAAACGCTCCGCAA
>NC_057740.1:14736216-14773309 GCF_004010195.1 Chiloscyllium plagiosum
CCCTCCCACGCTGTGTGTGTGTGTCCCTCCCTCGCTGTGTGTGTGTGTGTCCCCCCCACCCCAGTCTGACCTATCACCCTCACCTTGACCTCTTTCCACCTATCACATTTCCGACGCCCCTCCCCCAAGTCCCTCCTCCCTACCTTTTATCTTAGCCTGCTGGACAAACTTTCCTCATTCCTGAAGAAGGGCTTATGCTCGAAACGTCGATTCTCCTGTTCCCTGGATGCTGCCTGACCTGCTGCCCTTTTCCAGCAACACATTTTCAGCACGAAAAATATTTACACTGCTTTCTCTCCAAAGGTGCTACCAGACCTGCTGAGTTTTTCCAGCAGTTTCTGCTTTTGCTTCTGATTTTCAGCATCTGTAGTCCTTTGAATTTCTTTTCACCTAACTATTCTAATCACTTTTTCCAGCAGTTGGCCTTGGCATCACAAGTTTACATTTAAATGCTTTTCAAGGGTTGTGGAGATTTCTTCCTTTATCACCTTTATAGGCAATGAGCTCCAGATTCCTACCACTGTCTGGGTGAAAATGTTTTTCTTTACATCCCCTTTAGACCTTCAGCTCTTACATTAAATCTATACCTATCTGGTCATTGATACTGCACAAGTGGGGGATGTTTCTTTCTGCTCCAAGAGAAACAAATCTAGTCTATCAAATCTGTTTACATAATTAAAAACCTCCAGACCAGTAACATCCTGGTAAATCCTGCACCATCTCCAGCACAATCACATCCCTCCCACGATGGTGATTCCAAAATGGCTCACAATACTATACTCTTGTTGTGGCATAACCAATGTTCTATACAATTTCAGCATCACTCCGTGCTCTTAAACTCTTTATCTTGGCTAATAAAGACAAGCAGTCGAAGAGTGTGGCGCTGGAAAAGCACAGCCAGTCAGGCAGCATCTGAGGAGCTGGAGAATCCATGTTTTGAGCATAAGCCCTTCATCAGGAATGAGGCTTGTGGCCCAAGGGGGCTGAGAGATAAATGGGAGGGGGGTGGGCTGGGGGAAAGGGAGCTGCGAATGCAGTAGGTAGGTGAAGGTGGGGGTCAAGGTGCTAGGTTGAAGAGGAGACTGGAGCGGATAGGTGGAAAGAAAGATGAACAAGTAGGACAGTTCAAGAGGACAGTGCTGAGTTGGAAGGTTGGATCTGGGATAAGGTGGGGGGGGGGAAACGAGGAAACTGGTTAAATCTACATTAATCCTATGTGGTTTTAGGGTCCCAAGGTGAAAACTGAGGGATTCTTCCTCCGGGCATCAGGCGGTTAGGGTTTGGCGATGGAGGAGGCCCAGGGTTTCCATGTCCTTGCTGAAGTGGGAGGGAAAGTTCAAGTGTTCGGCCACAGGGCAGCGGAGTTGTTTAGTGCGTGTGTCCCAGGGATGTTCTCTGAAACGTTCCGCAAGTTGGTGTCCTGTCTCCCCTATGTAGAGCAGACTACATCAGGAGAAATGGACACCGTAGATGACATGTGTGGAAGTACAGGTAAATCTCTGTTGGATGTGGAAGGATCCTCTAGATCTCGCATGGAGGTAAGGGGGGAGGTGTGTGCAGACTTTGCACTACTTGTGGTGGCAGGGGAGGGTGCCAGGAGTGGAGAGTGGGTTGAGAACCATCCTCACCATGCCTCATCCTCCGCCTTGGGAACTTCCAACCATATGGGATCAATGTAGATTTCACCAGTTTCTTCATTTCCTCCCCCCCACCTTATCCCAGATTCAACCTTCCAACTCAACACTGCCTTCTTGAACTGTCCTACTTGTCCATTTTCATTCCCATCCATCCTCTCTGACCTATCACCTTCAACCTTACTTTCACCAACCTTACGCATTCCCAGCTACCTTTCCCCAGCCCCATCCCCCTCCCATTTACCTTCAGCCCCCTTGGGCCACAAGCCTGATTCTTGATGAACGGCTTATGCTTGAAATGTCAGTTCTCCTGCTCCTCTGATGCTCCAGCACCACACTCTTCAACTCTGATCTCCAGCATCTGCAGTCCTCACTTTCTCCTAATAAAGACAAGTATCCAATATGCCTTTACAACTTTTCTCTACCTGTCCCACTGCCTTAAGGGATTGGTGGATATGCACACGAAAGTTCCCCCGATCCTCAGATCCTGCCATTCATGATGTATTCCCTTGTTTATCCTGCCCAAGTGTGTCAGTTCCTGCTTATCTCTCTCTTGTAGGTTTTCCATCCTTTGTTCTCTAACATGTGACCACTGGTATTACCGTTACAGTACGCTATTCATCACCATCTTGGACATTATTCTATCCATTATCATTAGACTACAAGCAATTCACCTCCCATTTTTAAAGACAAAACTGGTGTGAATTGTAGTCCTGGTCCTCCTACCCATTTTGGAGAAGAATATGAATAAGGGAAAGCGTAAGGGAGATAAAAAATACGTTGATATTGCTGTCACTTTACGTGTCAAGTAAAGGAAAATCTTGTGGCAATTTAAAATTAGCAAAAGGAGTAAATGTTGAAACTTGTCTTGTTTGCTGTGTGACTGAGTTTATGACAACTTTGTATAATTAACATTTAAGAACATCTTTTTTGTGATTCTTTCAGTCCATCTGGAGCAGGAACCAACTCACCTCAAATTGGGGGTGTCCATCCAGAACCTGGTGAAGGTTTATGGAAATGGGAAGAAGGTGGCTATTAATGGACTTAGCGTTAATTTCTATGAGGGCCAAATCACCTCATTTTTGGGGCATAATGGAGCTGGAAAAACGACTACCATGTAAGACTTGTTTTGTTGGGTGGTTGATGGAGATGTGTAGGTGTGGGGAGGTCTTACCTGGCTAAGAATATTTAATGTTAATAAACAGTACTGTATTACAATATTTCATCTGATATTGATTAACAATTGGCCATCGTTATGCCACTGAGATGTATATTGCAGTTTTCCAGATAACTTAATGAAGATTATGAGTTACTGAAATTAACTTAAACATTAATGTCAGATGGGCTTCATGGGCAGTTCTGATCAAACAATTCAGGAAAAGATCAAATGAAATTGCACAACTTTTCACAGAAAGAACTGTGAAACACATTTCACATGTTCTTGACCATTCTGCTGTGTTGATCATTTATTTTGACAAGTTTCTCCCTCAGGCTCTCCCTTTGACATTTCCTTTTTCTCTTATTTCTCTGTCTCTCCACTTACCGCCACCTCTTTATTTCCCTCATCCCCATTTTTTTCAACATCCCCCCCCCCACCCCACTTTCCTTGCTGCACACTCTTAGTTCCTTGCCCCCTTTTTTAATCTCTATCCCCCCTTTTTCTCAATCTCCCCATCACCTCTGTACTTTCTCAGACTGTCATCTCGTACTGTCTTCATTTCTGTTTCCTTTTCGATCTCTCTATCTCACTCGTCCACCCCTTGAAAAAACATTATCTCATTTTTGGAACAGCACACAAAATAAATGTCAAATGATAATTTATTGACAAATTACTATTATAAATGTTGCAGTCTCAGGGATGAGCTTGGTCAGCTAGTGTTCTTAGTTTAAGGAAAGAGCCTGCTTGGCTTTTTCTTTGAGTTCTCTCCATGTCATGGCTCACATTCAAAACTTATATAAAAATTTTATAAGCTGTTTTCAGTTACTTTTAAAGGCAACAATTGTTAGATTCAAAGTCTGAAGCTGGTATTCTCTGTCTCTGGAATTTGAATCTCTTTTTGAGATTAAGCACATATTTTGTTGGATTGTGAAATGGAACACACCAAAACATTGTTGCTTGCAGATCTTGCATTGGATAAATAAAATTGTCACATGTGAGGCAAGTTATTGTGCAGCAAACTGAAAAAGTAACGCTAGAGCTTTAAAGCAAGGGAGACGTCTTTGTACCTGTACCTTCATCTCAGGTAGAGCTCAGACGTTTCACAGCTGTTGGACCATTTCAAATTGTACTGACATTTTCATAAGCAAATGTTACAGTTGTTCTGCACACTACAAAATCTTACAAACATCATAAAATGTATGCAACTGAAGAAAGCCATTCAGCCCATCATTCTATTACAAGCTCTCCAAATGTGCTCATTGTATTTCCTTATCTATTCCCATTATTCTTTGCTATTTAATCAGTTCATCTGTTTTTGATGGTTTGATTAAGAAAAAAATGTTGGTCAGGACAGCTTACACTCCTTACACTTTTTACATCATATCATAAAAACAGACTTTCCAATGTTGCAGACCATATAGGGTATTGCCAAGTGTTGGATAAGCTATTGACACAAGATATGGAGTAAAACATGAATCTATAATCTAACTTGACTGAGAATGCAACCAAATGAGGGTAGTCCAGCATCTATAGGACATAGTTCAATCAGAACCTGGAAGTAAAGTGGTTGATTAGTGTCCCATTTGGCACTTTTCATTGCATTTCATTCTGCTATAATGCACATGTCATGAGTGCAAATTCGCTATAAAGCACTTGACAAACTGGGGACACTGCTTTTAAAGCATGAACCTTTAAAACGTGTGTGGCTGTAATGCAATTCCATTGCCAACACTTTCAGCGCTGTTTCTAAAATGTGATTTTTCTATAATGCGGGTTTGCACAAGGATACAACCATCACATTATAGAAGGACTGCCTGTACGTATGACAGGTGCAATGGGCTAGATATCAGTTCAAGGCTGTCTTAGGTGAGCTGCAAAAATATTGGAAAGCAAGAGAGCTGAACAAAGAGGTGAATGGCAAAACTGGTTAAAATATTTGGAGGAAGATGAGAAAGAGCAGAAATGGATGGCATTCCAGTTATTTTGAAATCAGGCTAGAGGGTTGAAAATTGCTCTGCATGGAAGGGAAATACTGTTTCTGAGATTTGCCTTAACAAATTCCAACACTTGAAATCTGAGTTCTTTCCATTGCTAGATATTGAAGAATCTCCCATGAACCCTCCATTATTTTTCATTTCAGCTTTTCTAGTGTCACTTCAGTTATAGTCTCAGATTATGTTTGTTGTTGCTTGCAAGGTCCATCCTGACTGGATTGTTCCCACCCACCTCTGGGACAGCATACATTCTGGGCAGAAATATCTTCACAGAGATGGATACAATCAGAAAGTCACTAGGGATGTGTCCACAGCACAATGTACTTTTTGACATGTAAGTATATTTTTAAAAAAAATAATTACTTTTACGTCAACAGATTGAAGATGGTTGTAGATGACAGGCTATCGCTGTATTCCAGCTTATTAACAGAAGTACTTCAAATAACAGCACTCCTCATCAGTGCCTTTGTCAACTTTAGACTTTACTATGCCAATGCTTTCCTGGCATGGTCCCAAACTTCCATTTCCATAAACTTGAAGTCATCCAAAACTCTACACCTATCCTAACTCCTACCATGCTGAGCCCACCACTGTACACACTAACACTTATCTCCTTGTCTAGCAATACCTCAATTTTAAAATATTTCCCTTAATTTTGAACTCTTTAATGGTCTTGCACTTCCTTCTCTCTTGCCATCTCCAGTCCTTTAGCTTTCCCTAATATTGGTACTCTTCTAATTCTGATCTCTTCCAATTTTAATTTCTCCAACATTGGCAGCTGCACCTTCAGTAATCAAGACTTAAGCTCTGGAATTATCTCGCTAAACCATTCCTGTAACCCTTTGTCCCTCTCCTCTTCTCCTCCCTTAAGCTTCTACTTAAAGTCTACCTCTTCGACAGGCTCTTTGACCAAGATTTAGATCATATGTACTAATATCATTATGCGGCTTGGTATCATTTTAATTGATAACAAACTAGTGAAAAGGAATTCTATGAATATACTTTAAAATACTTTACCAAATCAAAGGTGCTAAATAAAGACAAGTTGATATTATTTCAGAATTAATTCCAAGAGCTTTTTTTAATTTTCATTACCATACCCAACTATTGATTCGTTTTTGTGAAGATCATCCTCATATTCATCTATGTTTGTCTTTCTCCATTTCTAACCAATTCTCTAGTATTTATTGCAGTAAAAAGAAAAACATCACAAAGTTCATGCCCATTATTGTTGGTTACTGACTACTTTGTCTGAGTTGTAAGTGGGAACAATCAGTGATGGTTTATAATGCAAACATGGGACCTGCGAGTCAAAAAGAGCCTTGCATTACTCCTTTGTGGTAGGCTTACCAAATAAATAGCTGTGGCCAGCAGCAATGCTTCCCTGTGATCAGGGAGTGGAGATCCTGGCCCTAGGTTGCCATCCTGAGGCCAGCAACTGTTCATGGCAGGCAGTGCTGACAGGATAGGTAACAGCTACTGACAATTCAGCCAGAAAGAGACTTAGGTGGTGAGGGGCATAATAGGTAACTAATGAGGGAGGAGAGGTTGTTCATGATGCTGGTTGCCTCATCTAAAGTTAATCAAAGCAGAGGCGAGAACATGGCTGCACCCTACCAGACACTGCCCCACACTATTAAATACCAAGCTAACCAGATTTCTCTCTCCCTCTAAGTGGAAAAGAAACAACACTAAAAACTCAAAAGAAAAACTTCTAACTCAAGGACAAGACCTAGGTCCAACTGAGTGAATTAAGGATTGCTGCAGTCAACAATAACATGATATCACCGAAAACCAAAAGAACTGATAGTGGTACCTCATTCCACAATTTGTGAATTATTGAACCATGGTATTTATTTCATTTTCACTTGTATTATTCACCCATGATATTTCTGCAAAAACAGTCCTGTCCATTTTATTTGTGAATAAATGTGACCATATTTTGGATTTAAAGAGAGTATAGTTACGTTTGCATATTAGTAATTGATAATCCATTTTGTCACTTCCTAAAGGATGGGTTGCGATAATAAATAAACATTTTTTTGTTTTCTTGGTTATTGACAAAGCCTGGTGGAAGTCTGTTATAGTAGGTTGTGGTCTGAGTCGGTCAAATTGCCGTCTTAGTGCCTAGATTGGTCAGTTGCACTTGTATGAGTTTGCGATAGTGGGACTTGATTTCCAGTGTACACTTCCCATCGGAGATGTGATCAATAGAAATAAGCCTTAATTTGTCTTTACCCAATGTCCATGTGCAAATTTTCCAGCTGCTGGAACACAAGGTCAAGATTGAGGACTGAATCTGCTTATGACATGAGTTCAGTTGTTGCACCCTAGCCTCCACATTATTAAAGATCAGCTTTTTCATGACAAGTCAAAGAACAGGCCCAAGACTAATCCTCATCTGCAAGGTATGGCTTAAAACTGGATGAAATATTTGGCCACAGAAGCAGTGAGAAATGTGAGAAATTGATTCATTGCTTTTAGGGAAAGCAGTCTTCTTGAACATTAAACATTAATAAATGTGCAGCTTCAAAGCTGAGGCTTGATGGATAACAAGAGATCAGTGACATTTGCATGCCGCCTTCAATCGAAATCTATAAAAGATCAATGGAGAAGGGATCCTACAAGGCAGAATCGTCTCTTGTTCTAACGTTTAGTTGTTAAACTGTCATTTTTAGACTGACTGTGGAGGAGCACATCTGGTTTTATGGAAGGCTGAAGGGGCTGACTGAGGAGGAGGTAAATGAAGAAATTAAGTTGATGATTGATGATGTGGATTTGGTGCACAAACGTAGAGAACAAACAAAAAATCTCTCAGGTGAGGAGTCAATTCTTCCCATGCCCCAGCTTAGGAGGTCACTGTATTTTGTTTCTGCTGAAATGTATAAAATTTCGATTTGTGGATTTATTCTCAGGTGGCATGCAACGAAAGCTTTCAGTCGCCATTGCATTTGTTGGCGGATCAAAGGTTGTTATTTTAGATGAACCAACTGCTGGCGTTGACCCTTACTCCCGCCGAGGAATATGGGAGCTCTTGCTTAAATACAGAAAAGGTAACAAATGACTGTGTTAACTTGTCAGGGAGACTAAAGCTGAATTATCGAATTGCGGTTCGGTCGATAATAAGTTGGTGGATAGTCTCTGCCAAATGTTTTGTTGTTTTGTGCCCACATTGCTAATGTAAACTTTAAAATATATGGAAGAAATGTTGTGATGAATTCAATTCAAAAGGAACATAGGGAAACAGAATTCCTCAATGGGCAGAGGCTTCAGGTAACATACAGATTAGTTCCCTTTGCTGAGTCTTCACCCTCACTTCCTCCAGTCCAATGTCACCTCTCTCCCTAACGTCAGTGATTTCCTTGCAGTTGCTTTTGTGACGAAGATCAACATCTGAACAGCATTTTACAATGCAACTCCATCTCCACAAACCAAATTTTAATCCAAACTTGGGGTTTTGTGGCTGATCCTTTAAATTTTTGTTCCAGAAGCAAGGTCAACAATCATGGAACTGAAACAAATGCTTCCATGATTGGCTGTATGAAGACCACTCATGCCAGGTTTTCCACTCTTAACATTTAAATGTCTTAAACATATACCTGTTGCTGGGGTGAAGGTGCTGGATTTCCTTTGGTACTTTCTCCCAGTGGTCGAGCTTCCTGTCTGATGCCAGATAGTTTAGACTATGGAGGAAATCAGAGCCAATTTGGCTGGGAATAACCGGAAATGATCAATTGTAGGATACCAGCTGATTTCTATCTCTTCCTTCCTAACACTCCATAACCTCCCTCACCCCCCATCCCGACCTTCTCCACCACCAGCAGTCCCCATTCCTCATCCTTAGGGCTACTGAGAGCAATTTTAATGGCATTCATTGCTGTGCAAGCTGAGATCAACTCATTACTGACCGGGGATTGACTTTGGGAGCTTGACCAATCTGTAATTATTTATGGGGTTTTTATTAAGAAAATTACTTTTGTTAGCTGTGGTTTGTTATCTTGCAGGCCGCACTATAATATTATCAACCCATTACATGGATGAGGCGGACCTCCTCGGGGACAGAATTGCCATCATCTCCCATGGAAAGCTCTGCTGCTGTGGCTCTTCACTGTTCCTTAAAAACCATTTAGGAACTGGCTATTACCTGACTTTAGTGAAAAAAGAGAATGACAAGACAACGCCAGCCAGCTCCAGCAGCACCACTATTGGTCTGAGGAAGGTACCACAAGAATTGTATCTGCATATGTTCCTCTTATGCTATTGAGTATAATGTGAGTGGCTAAAGAGTTCCCTTTGACAGCTATGTAAGGTGGAAAGTTTGTGGCCATATAGATTACTCTGCTGGCAATAGGTGGTGGAGTTGCCATTTCTGTGGGCTAGAATTTAGGCTTTAATGCAGCTAATTTTTTTTTTGATTGGGGAAGGATTTTCTTTTGACCCAAGTGGCGAGTTTTTATTTGACCAGAAAGACAATTCAATTAATTTGTTCAAAGTTTGGATTTTCTTTAATTTATAAAAATGCTGTCTGGGTGAGATAAGTAAATTATGGCGGCACGGTGGCTCAGTGGTTAGCACTGCTGCCTCCCAACGCCAGGGACCCGGGTTCGATTCCTGCCTCAGGCAACTGTCTATGTGGAGTTTGCACATTCTCCATGTGTCTCCGTGGGTTTCATCCAGGTTCTCCGGTTTCCTCCCACATTCCATAGATGTGCAGGTTAGGTAATTGGTCATGCTAAATTGCCCATAGTGTTCAGGGATGTTTAGGTTAGGTGCATTAGTCAGGGTAAATATAGGGTAGGGAAATGGGTCTGGGTGGGATAGTCTTCAGAGGATCGTTGTGATGTGTTGGGCCGAAGGACCTGTTCCACAATGTTGGGATTCTATAATTCTATGATAGAGTTCAACAGGATGGTAAAGGTAATGTCTCCATAGTCCTACCAGACCATAGGAATGCTCTTTTGTTAAAGAATAATGACTGGTGTTGGTTTAATCTGAGGGTCATCTCACTGCAAGTGCGAGGAGAGATTGAGAAGGAGAGTACTACTTGGTAATCTCTGCCAGTGGGAGACATCGACTCATGCTGTTGGAATCACTCTGCATTGTAAACCAACCATCCAGCCAACTGTCCCCTGTGCACCAAGATCTAGATCATTAATAAATATCAGGAAAAGCAACGGTTCCAAACCCAAATCCAGGGAACTCCACTACAAACCAACCTCCAGCCCAGAAAATATTCATTAACTATTACTCTGTTTCCTATCCTCAGCAAATTTTGTATCAATGTTGCTTCTTTCATTTATTCCATGAACTCTAACTTTTCTTACCAACCTGTCATATACACAGTATTGAAGACCTTTTAGAAGTTTATGTTCATCACATCAACAGCCTTCCCTAGTCAACTCTGCTACTTCATAAAATCTTCAAGTTTGTTAAATATGATCATTCCATATGAAATCCATACTGGCTATTCCTAATTAGCCCACACCTATCCGTATGATTTATAAGTTTTAGGCCACTATTTAAAGCCAAATCCCAGTATCTGTTTGTTCATTTAATGCATTAACAATTTGGGCAATAGGAGACCATCTGCTGAGATAACTCAGGAAACATCCCTTGAGTTATAAAGTAATACTTTTCAAAGCAGGGCTGTTACTTTATGGCTTACTAGAGTTCTTGCTTTCTTGATTGACTAGTGCACATAGTTGACATCCAATCTGTCGCTTCTCTCCAACACGTCTGGTGTCTTCTACTTCTGGACTCTATTAACTTAAGTTTCAAACTTGGTGCACACACTTTGATCACTGAAAGTTGTTGCCAATTAACTCTTTCCAGGCCATAGTCCATGATGTTAGGCATGATCAGTTGTGTTATCATATACTGATTGGGCTTGGCAATACTCTTTTCAGTTGGCTCCAGGGTGCGTGATCAATCTGTGACTGGCTCTTGAGTGAGTTGTCATCTTCAAGATTTCACTTCCACTGTGTCAAGTTTGGTTCCTTAAGGTGTCAGTTATCCATGGGTCCATCTTCCTCATTCTGGTCTATTTTTGTTACTTCTATGACTCCTCGATGAGATAAGAGTATTTGTTGTGATATCTACCTTGCCCATTTGTTCAGGGTGGGCTTTGTAAGCTGCCATGTCCTCATGATTGATATCCTAACGTCACTGCCTCAGTTTTTACTTAATTGGTAAGAGTCCATCATGAAACCAAGCACCGTATCAGTGGCTGCTGTGTTTAGAGGCTATATTTTAAGGATGGCTTTTTCTCTGTGGTTGTGGGTGCCACGAGGATATAGTGTGAAAGCTTTTTAAAAAACATTGGTGAAAACCTCGGTCCAAAGATGTGCAAGTTAGGTAGACTGACCATGCTAAATTGCCCCCCAGTGTCCAGGGATGTGCAGACTCAGTACATTAACCATGTGAAATGCAGGGTTATGGGGATGGGTCTGGGTGGGATGCTCTTCAGGGGATCAGTGCAGACTTGATGGACTTTGTTTTTGCTGTGTGGTGATTCTATACCCCGGGCTTCATATATGAATCTCCTAAAACAGCCAGACTCCCCTTTGTACCATCGTTTTACTATAAATGTATTTTATGAAGATTTTGAGATTCCCCTTTATTAGCTCCTACTCTTTTAATCATTGTCCCTCTTTGCTAACCTTACTTGCGGTTTCTCACCTTTGATCCTTCTATATTCAGTTTAACTCGAGTTGTATTTTCTATTTCAAACATTTTTTTCAATTTTATCTTAATCCCTATTTTTTTTTCATCCAGGAAGCTCAGTTTGTTTATTGCCTTGTGTCAAATTTAAGGCTGAAATTGCCATATATCTTTAACTTCCAAAAAGTTCAACCTCATCGTCTTTCCTCAAGAGAATAATCTGATAGAACTGTGATAGAATGGGATATCAATGTGATAATGATGTAACTGATGTTGCTTTGAATCACTAGGACAGAGAAGAGCAGGGCAGACTAGAAAGAAGAACTGGAATAAAATATTATGAGAGTACTAAGTTAAATGTGTAAATAAAGACATTGAGGATACTGCAGAGAGTGAGAAAGCCTTGCTTTAGGGTACGGATGAGATCGAGGAGATGAAGCCTGGTAACCAGGGAGCAGCCTCAGAGTGTATGTATAGACACTGAAAACCCATGGAAGTGAGAGATAATCCAGTGTAAGCACAGAGTATACAGGAAACCAGAATCATTTTGAAGTAGGTTCTGCATGTTGAACCAGTAGTGGACACAAAAGGGGGAACCCTATGATGGGCCAAAAGGCCTTTACTCATCAATGACTTTGTTGTTTACCTAATATTACCAGGAGGACAGTGATTCCGAGAGGAGCTATGATACTGGGCTTGGCAGTGAACAGTGCAGTGAAACTGGCGCATTGGGTAAGTTTCACACCCTTTATTACTATGAATGAGATGTGCTGTGTCATTGTGTCTCACTGTAGCTTACAGCAATTATAATTCAACTGAGCACTTGGATACTTTTACCTTTTGTACTCCAACTAGATCCCATTTCAGTGGAATGATGCCTACATGTCATTCTCTAACATTTACATTTGCAACATGTTCCCATGGGCTCTTAAAGGGGAACACTTGCAAAAACATCACCTTTGTCCTTACTGCAGAATAACAGGTCCAGCTAATTGTTGCTGCTTGTTCACAATAGATAGTCCATTGAACAAATGATGTGTTTCAGTAAGTGTAACAATGCGGGGGAGAATCTTGGAGAGACACTGGGTGGTCTTGGGCTTCAGTTTCGGAGCTGGAGATACCCTATCTATTTCCAATTCACGCCTTGGAAGGAAGAGCCACTGTATCTTGTAGTGCTCAGACACTGATATGCCTGAACCAAGGACTCCTGGGAGAAGTAGTCCTGGCCACTGTGCTTCCTGCATGGTGAACCTCTGCCTTGTTTCTGAGATAACAGGAATAGAAGTGGGATGAGGCCCTTAAGCTTGGCATTTATTGCCCATGAAGCACAAAACCCAGCAGGGGGCCTTCCCAGCATGGATTTGACTATGGTGGAAGAGGGGAAGAGTTTGGGTTCCCACCTGCCAACTTTCTCTTTGATTAAATTCCACCACCACCAAACTCACCATGAGTGAAGGCACCCAATTTCACAAAGTGGTGGGATTGAGCCTTAGGGTAATTCTCTTATCTCAGTTTAATGTATTGGTCCAAAAAGATCAGGATAATTTTAAATAAGTACGTCATTGGAGACAGAAATCTTGAAAGACTTTTGGCATTTTGATAAAGCACCATTGAAGCATTTTACTATGCTAAATGAGTTATATAAGTTATTATCAACAATAACCAACCTATCAAGGTATAGCAAGGACACTTCTAACCTTTAATGGGATGCATGGAGTTATATACAATCAAACTTCAACTGTCGAATAATTTCTGCCCTTGTTTTGGAGGAAGCTAAGGTTCCACGGCTCAGTTTTTAAAAAGCGCTTAATTGAATTCATGAAAAGAAGAACTGAGTGTAGTTGTCTTGGGTATTATTAGTAATGGCCTCCTAAGAAATTCCTTTTTCCTACTTTAATAAAAACTTTAACTAGCTTTAGATGAGTAGGCCAAAGCACCAAGGAACAGGCGTTCTTTTTAAGTTCTATTTGAATTCAAATGAAGTTTTATGGTAGAGTTTTATTTCATGAGATGGTTTTTCACTTAACTCCAATTTCTCTCTGGTGTTATGACTAAGATTGTTGGTGAGGAGGAGGGGGTGTTGCACTGTTTCATTTTCTTGTCCCACTACTCACTGGTCAGAGAACACTTTTAAAATTTAACCAAGTTGGTGCTATTGCCAATTATATAGGTTTTGGATTGCATCAGTTTCAGTATTAAGAACCAGTCAAACAGGTTTTGTTAGTTCGCGATTTTTGAGAAGATTTGTAGCTCAGGTTGATGATAAATCTGTAAGTTAGCTCGCTGAGCTGGAAGGTTTGTTTTCAGCTGTTTTGTCACCATACTAGGTAGCATCACTCTCACTGATGATGTTACCTAGTATGGTGACGAAACGTCTGAAAACAAACCTTCCAGCTCAGCGAGCTAATTTACAGACTGAGGTTTTGTTAGTCAATAATGAAAAACTGGCTTATTAGCAAAACTAATTTTTTTCAAAGATGCAAAAATTATTGATGAACAGTTTAGATTATCCAAATATAGTTACCTCTGAAACAAAACTCATGAGTACTCGAGTTGGAGAAACATGAAAAATGAGAACTCTGCAGAGTTTATGCGTTAAACTGCTTTGATGAAGTAATAATTAAACTTCTGAAGAAACACATGGATTGTCCCAACTGATGATCTGATTCTGAAGTCATTCACAATCTTAATACTGAGGTGGCTCCCTGGAACAATTGTATTTAACTGAATTCGCTTTCTGGAAATGGTTAGGTAGATTTCAATGAATCTTCTCGAGGAATCCTCCACAAGTGGGCAAGATGATTGCTGGATTGGTTTTAGATCTTACATTTTGCTGAGAGGAGTTGCTAAGAAAGAGAGAGCAACAGATTGTGGGCTTGCTGGCTGGCTTGGCCAGCATTTATTGCCCGTCCCCAAGTTAAGAACTTGGTGGTGAGCTCCTTCTTGAACTGATGCAGTCCATTTGGTGTTGATACACCCATAATGCTGAAGAGAATTCCAGGATTTTGATATAGTGACACTAATGAACATCAATATAATTCCAATTCAGAAGGGCTTGGAATGGAACTTCCAAGTGGTGCTGTTCCCAAATATCTGTTGCCCTTGTTGAGTTGATAGTGGTTATGGGTAGAAGGTGTTGTCTCAGGAGCCTTTGTGAATTTCTGCAGTGCATCTTGTCAATAGTACAACTGCTGCAATTGAGTGTCATGGTGGAGGGAGTAGATGTTTCTGGATGTGGTGCCAGTCAAGTGCGTTGCTTTGTCCTGGATGGTATCAAGCTTATTGAGTGTTGTTAGAGCTGCACTCATCCAGACATTCCTGACTTGTGCCTTGTAGATGGTGGGCAGGCTTTGGGGAAGGTGAGTTACTTATTGCAGGATTCTTGCTGTTGTAACCATGGCATTTATATGGCTAGTCCAGTTCAGTTTCTAGACACGGTTAACACCCAGGTTATTGATGGTCGTGTATTCAGCGATGGTAATGCCATTTGAACGTCAAGGAATGGTGATTAGATTTTCTGTAGTTGGAAATGGTCAATGCTTGGCATTTTGTATGGAACAACTGTTTCCTGCCACTTGTCAGGTCAGAGCTGCAAATTAACAGGCCCTGGTGCATTTGGAAATAGACTGCATCAGTATCTGAGGAGTTACATCTGATCCTGATCATTGTGCAAACCATCAGTGAACATCCCCATTTCTGACCTTATGATGGAGGCAAGGTTGAAGATGGGTCAGTTTAAGACAATTGGGTCTAGGACCTTACTCTAAGGAGCACCTGAAGAGAGATCTCGGATCTAGATGACTGATCTCAAATAACCACAACCATCTTCTTTTGTGCCAGGAATGACTCCAACCATTGGACAGTATTCCTCCTGATTCCAATTGACTCAAATTTTGCTAGGGTTGCTTAATGTCAGACTCTGTTAAATACGGCACATTAATGTCAAAGACATCCACTTTTGACTTTACTCTGGAGTTCAGCTCTTTCTCTGTTGCTGGAATGAGATCAGGAGGTGGCCCTGGTGGAACCCAGACTGACTATTAGTAAGAAAGTTATTACTAAGTAAGTGCAGCTTGATAGCATTGTTGATTAATCTTCCATCATTTAATTGATGATCAAGAGTAGACGGCTGGGGTGGTAAATGGCTAGCTTGGACTCACTTGAAATCGATTCTTCCAAGTGGAGCTTAACATGGAAGAGTACCGATCCATCAGCTGAGGGGGCACTGAAGGTGGCAACCAATCAGGAGGTTTCCTTGAGTATTTTTGGCCTGATGTCATAATACTTGGTTTGGAGTCAATATTGAGGACTCCCAGGACAACTCTCTCCTGTCTGTATACCATCTCTGGAAGGTTTGTCTTCCTGTTGGGATACAGGTGGTATTACCTGGGATATTACAGAATCTGTAGGGTGTATTTCGTGAGAATGATTATGTCAGGCTTTTGCTTGACTCCTCTGTGAGCAAGGACTCCCAATTTTGTCACTAGCTGCCAGATATTAGCAGGAGGACTTTGCAGGGTTTACAGAGCTGATTTTGTTTAGTTCCGGTGCTTAGGTTGATGCCAGGAGGTCCATCTAGTTTCAGCAACATTTCAGGTAGTCCAAATTCTCTCTTTCTGTGTTTAGAAAATGCAATAATTTCATTTCACACATAAACTGGGCCTTGAGACCAGTCTCTGAGAGTCCTCTAGACTGACTCTAGCTGAGCTCCTTGCAAGTGTGAAGTTATTGCTGTTATAACCATTACCTTTCCCTTAGCGAACTCTCCTTTATTTAAAAGTTTGAGATATATTCTACACGTCCACAATGTTCAAAAACTAATACTTGGATCACATATCTTTACAACACTGGTTACAATATATTAATCACTTTTTAATATTCAGTTCTGATTTTCATATTTTCATTTTCATACAGCAGATTTGTTGCTGTATGCTTCTCTGGGCTTTTATCTTCAGTCTTCTGATTTTGGGATGTGACCAAGTTGTGGGAGGGGAGAATAAAGAAAAGAGAGGAAGCTAGTTTTTAATAATTAGTGTCTAGTATTTCGAAAAAATGTTAGTATGATTTGCTTTATGGTGGCTTTATGAGAGTGCTTGATGTTGAGACCCAGGTTTAGTCTGAGAATGAAACTAGCTCAGCAGGAATGATATTGAATGATGATGACTGGTTGAGCGACTTGCTCGAGATAATTATTCTGACACATCACTCTGTCTGCCATGTTGGTGTGCATTGCCTTTTGGGTAGCATAGCTATATCAGTGGCATGAATCTCCCTCTGTTGTATAACTGGCTAAGAACGGACCCTGACAGGTAAGCTAGCTAGGACCACAGGTCAGGGTGTGGATTTCATGTTTGTCGTCTTGTTTTCTGTTTCCTAGATGTATCAACCGTCCTAGCACTAGTCCAGAAATATGTATCCAGTGCACGTCTGGTGGAGGATTTTGGGCATGAAATGACTTTTATTTTACCCTATGTTGGTGCAAAAGATGGTGCTTTTGTAGAACTCTTCCAGGAATTGGACAGCCATCTCTGTGAACTTGGAATTTCCAGCTATGGCATCTCAGACACTAGCCTGGAAGAGGTAAGCATGTGGAGGAAAATAGTAAATATGGACATAACCTAGTGAAGCTTCATTTTTGAAATTCTCATCCCTGTGTCCAAATCTCAACCATCTTGTTTGTTCCTCCCCACTTCTCAAATATTCTTTGACTGTAAACCCTCCGAGGTCACCGCACTCCTCCACTTCTGGCCTACTGCATATCTGAAGTTTTTTTTTGCTCTCGTGTTGGCAGATTTGCCTTCAGCCATCTACTTCACACGTTCTGAATTTGCTCTTTAACCTCTACAGCTCACAATATTTCTCTCTCTTTGTCTCTGTCTCTCTTTGTCTGTCTCTCTGCCTCTGTCTTTCTCTGTCTTTTAAACATCCTTCATTACTGAGTTATTTCCTGATGTGTCTCAGTGTCAAATTTTGATAATGCTGTTGTGAAACACTTCAAGATATTTCACTTCATTCAATATACATTAACCTGGCAGACACAGTAGCATGTCAGAATATATATCTAGAGCAAGTCCCTTTAAGAACCAGTCATTGTCATTCAATATCATCTGTTTGAGTTCAATGGCAGAAATGGAAGAAGAACAGATGAGTTCCACTCCCCACATCACCCATCACCAGAAACTGGAACTGTTGTTCCAGTTAGCAATAGTTGAAGAAGAGCAGCTAAATTATCCTCATTGTCCTGGTCAATATTGTTCAAAAAATAGACTATCTGGTCATTATCATGTTGCTTTTTATGGATATCTGCTGCGCTCAAAATGGTTGGTACAATTTATATGTTACAGCAATTACTACATTTCAAATTACTTCATTTGCAAGGAGCTTTTGAGGTTTCCAATCGTTGTGAAAAGCACTCTAGAAATCTGAGTCATAATTGATATATTTTTAATATGTAATATGTCCTCTAGATTTTTCTTAAAGTGGCTGAAAACACTGGAGTGGACAGTGATATTGCAGGTAATTCTGAAGTTTTCATTTTACATTTTTAACTCACTCTCAATGTCTCATGCTCATGAATAAATAACTTCTCTTGAAAACTCTACTTGTGAGAGTGTTGGGAGGGTTAGTAATAAACCTCAGTAAGACATAGGCAGGTTGGTGGAATTGACAGGTGAATGGCAGATTAAATTCATTGCAAAAAACTAAACTGGTATGTGTTAATCAGAAGAAAATGCAAGAACACAGATTGTGGTTGTGGCTGGAGAGCATTTGGACACATTGCTGATGGTAGCAGAACAAATTGATAAAGGAATTGCAAAGCATTGAGGACTTAAATTGAGGTATAGCGTACAAAATACTGGAAGGTATGCTGAATAGATTTAGAAGCTGGGGTTCTTCAAGTGGAGATAGTCAAATGGAGCTTTGATTGAGGTGTTGAATATCATAGAGTATTTGGATACAATAGTTGCAAAGAAACTCTTTTTCTAGTGACTGAACAAATACCCAGAGAACACAGTACACAAAAGAATTATGGGTGAACTGGGCAGTACTTCATCACACAATGTGCTGCTAAGACTCAGAATGCTTTGAAAGGATGTTGAATCTTAATACACTGACTTTCAGATGGAGATTGATAACAATTTAGAGAAAATAATGTTGCCGGCAATAAAATGGATTACTGTTTGAAAGAGCCAGTGCAGATCTGCTGGGCTGAATGTTCATCTTCCATGTGATGCAATTCTGTGCTGAAGGCTTGATGTTTGTCTAGATGAAAGAGCTGGACAATGTCCATTGGAGTTGGATAGCTGTTGCTCTTAATGGTGCTACCATAGCATGAACGTATCTGGGAAAGATTGGATGGGGTTTGGGGGGTGGGGTGGAAAGGGGTGGGGAGAGAGTGCTAGGGTTGCTTAAGAGATTGCCTCTTTGCATTTTGGGATAGGGTATAATTGATTAGAAGCATTATGTGTTCAAAGTGTAGGAAGCTTGAGAGGAGAAAATAAGTTTGGATTCCAAAATTCACCAACCATGTGGTTTTCTGCATATTATATCTGGGTCTCTTGTCTTTCAGTGATTAGTTAATAATTTCATGATCATTCCAAATAACTATTGACATGCTAGACGGACCTAGGTGTTTTCTCTGAAAACAATTATAGTGTTTCTGTGCACTTTGTTTTTAAGTATCAGCTTTCCAGACTACTCCATTGAGGATGATCTCCTGTTAAGTATGTATGAGCACAAGTTAGAGTTCTTGTGATGCGGGGATAGTGTCCCTACCTCTGAACCTGGAGGTCTAAATTTAAATCTCACCAGCTGCAGAGGTGTGTCATAGCATATGTGAACATGTTAATTAAAAATATCTGTAAACATGATTATTGTAGTTGGAACAGAGCCTGTGGAGTCATCCATGATTTCTGTTTTACTTCTGGATTCCAACTTGGATTCTGTGCTTACCAAAGTTTGGGGACATTGGGGTCTCTGGAGTATTTTTGTGTCACTTAAATGTTCATCTGAGATGGAATCTGGGAGAAGGAATTGGTAAATCGTCAAAATTTTGATTCTTGGGCACTTAGCCTCCAAGCTTTGTGGGTGTGTAACTGCACAGAAATGTATAATCTTATATACAGTCAGCAAGCAGGCTTTGCAGATCTAATGTCCACTTTCTAAAACATGTGTGCATGGCTGCACAGGAGTATGAAAGGGCCAGTTAGTGCATGAAAACAAGTATACACTGCCAAGGGAAATTAAAGGAAACTTTAGCCCAGGTTCCATCCATTGTGTTTATTACCAGTGAAAGATCCATTTGAGGTGTGATTTCATGCCTGATCAGATGTTGTTGCTCGTTAATAGTTGCAGCAAATGGAGGACAGCTTATTGCAATGAACACTGAAACATGATTGATGCATTAACAGAAGGACCCATTCTGCCATTGCAGTACTCATTAATTTTTTGTCTGTTTTATTGACTGAAGATTTATTTCTCGTTTTCTGTATCTTTACTATTTTTACTTGGTCTCACAGATGGAAATGTTCCCATTAAAAGAGTCAGATGTTCACGATCCAGTGAGCACACACTGCAGCCAGTCAGTGAGGAAGGGGATTTTGAGCTACCTGACACGGAACCTGGTAATATGCATATTCAATGATGTTACTAAATTTTAGAGACAATATTGTTGTGACTGAAGGTTCGATTTAAGGTTCAGGGGGGTAAATGAAATCTGCTCCTGCCAACTGGCATGATACGGCCCTGACAGCTTTAGGGATCAGAACGATGAAAAGAGTAAAATGGCAAAAATAATAACACTTGGTCATGAAATGAATGATTATTAATAAGATGGAAAATGAAAAGTGCACAGAATTTTACCCAATTATTCTATGTTATTATCTCCAAATTTAACAATACGAATATTGTTCATGTCTTCACTACTTGTTCCAACTATGGAAACAGTGCATCCAAGAATTTGATGCAAATTCAGGTTACTTTAAATTTGTTTGTTAAATGTTTATTGTATTGAATATGTTGTCTCTCTTTCCCTAATGCTTCCTAAATGCCAGTAAAAAGGAAAGGTCGAAGGAAAGGTATGACTTAAATATAAATTGGATTGGGTTTTGATTCAAGTTAATCTGTTAGGAGCATGTGCAAATCCTGAAACAGAAGCTGTTTTAGAGCCAGTTACACTTGTCCAATATTTAAGTAATTAACTCATGGGGTAACATTTAAGCAAGGAAGTGATATTGATGACAGAATTAAGGCTGACCATCAGTGGAACTGATGTTAGGGAGCTCTGTCACTGGTTTGAGAAGAAACTGGCTAGAGGTTCCTGAACCAGATTTCACACAACACTCCACATGTCTCAATATCTCTCTTAATTATGTTGCTAAATTTTAGAGGCAATATTGTTGTGACTGAAGCTCAGTCTAAGATTCAGGGAGTAAATAAAATCTGCTCCTGTGTGGATGGGCAGAGAGATCTCAATGTCCATGTGCATAGGTCCCTGAAAGTTGCCACCCAGGTTGATAGGGTTGTTAAGAAGGTATATGGTATGTTAGCTTTTATTGGTAGAGAGATTGAGTTTTGGAGCCATAAGGTCATGTTGCAGCTGTACAGTTGCGGCCACACTTGGAGTATTGCGTACAGTTCTGGTTGCCGCATTATAGGAAGGACGTGGAAGCATTGGAAAGGGTGCAGAGGAGATTTACCAGGATGTTGTCTGGTATGGAGGGAAGGTTTTATGAGGAAAAGCTGAGGGACTTGAGACTGTTTTCATTAGAGAGAAGTTTAAGAGGTAACTTTATAGAGGCATACAAGATGATCAGAGGATTAGATAGGGTGATCAGTGAGAGCCTGTTTCCTCGGATGGTAATGGCTTGCACATAGGGACATAGCTTTAAACTGAGGGGTGATAGATATAGGACAGATGTTAGAGGTAGGTTCTTTAATCAGAGGGTGGTAAGGGCGTGGAATGCCCTGCCTGCAGCAGTAGTAGACTTGCCAACTTTAAGGGCATTTAAATGGTCATTGGATAAATAGATGGATGATGTACGTTAGATGGGCTTCAGATCGGTATCACAGACCGGCGCGACATCGAGGGCTGAAGGGCCTGTACTGCACTGTAATGTTCTATGATCACTGACATCTGATCAGGATTGGCTGTGATGTATCTTACAGCCCATTTGCAGAAATGTGATGTCTAGGGTCACCTGTGAAGGATGGTGAAATAAAGAAGTTACAATATTGTCTGGGATCTATACAAAGTGGAAACCGAGAAGGAAATATTTTAAAGGAAGCAGAAATATGTGAGAGTTTAAATTGATTATTTTCTAAATACAGCTTTAGCAATGAACACGGGTCTCAGTGCAGTAATTAAACAGCAGAATGTATCTGTCAACATTTGGAAAATAAAAACCTTAGCGCATTAATAATTTGTTGAATTTTAGCAATCTTCACTAAGATAATTTCATATTAAAGGCTGGTGTTTTATGGAACATCAAGGTAAAAGCATTGCCATTTTATAATAAAAGTATTTTTTTAAAACCTGCTCAGAACCCAAGGAGACTGACTTTATGCAATGTATGGAAGGCAGAGGTTCATTCCAGTTACGTGGCTGGCAGCTCACCCGACAACAGTTCCATTCCTTGTTCATCAAGCGCTTCCTGTATGCTCGCCGAAGTCGCAGAGGACTTTTTGCTCAGGTAGTTTTAATGATCCATAGGATGCTGTTTTCCACATTGACTCTTTTACCTGCATTGCTCCTCCATTGGCTCAACATCACCAAAAAGGGCTGACTTTTGTTGGGATATAGTTCTACATGCTACTCTTAAACTATTCATGACTCCCAGCCATACCAGAGTTGACTCTTAACTGTCATCAGAAGTGGCCTAACAAAGCCACTGACTGGCATGAAACCACTAAGTGGTTTGATTGGAAGACCTACCACCAGCACCTTTCAGGGCAATTAGGGACCTGCCAGCCTTGTTGACAACCGTCGTATCCTCGGAACAAACATCTTTAAGTGAACACCTTACTCCCCAAAAGCAGATGAGTTGCTGGGATTCAATTTAACAACTGTTGCTCCCCCTAGTTTCTTATCCATGTATCAGCCTTGGCATTGGGCTGTAACAGTGTGGGCTATGTGCCCAAGCTAACATCGTGTGCGTACTTCCTGGAAGAGTCACTGAAAACATTTGAGTGCTTGGACACTGGCTGAGGTTGTGTTTCCATTGTCGCAACTATTTTCCACTGCTGGGATGAAACGTGACCTAGAGATTCATTAATGTTCCCTACTAAGACTCCAGGGTGGTCTATGAAAGAAATGGAATGCTCACACTGGTAATATATAGAGTGCATTTCTGACCGATAATGAACAGGAATCTTCAGCATTTAACCTATGTTCAATCTGCTTGAGAGTATTGTATGCTGACACTGAGGGGTTTTCAACTCTTCCTTTTCTCCCTCCTTCAACCTGCCAGAGAATGAGCAAAGAGAGCCATTAAAATGGAAGCTGGGACTTTCCCATTGACCTTGCACTCGGAAGCTGCCAATGGGAATTGGCATTTGCTGCCACTAAGTAAATGCACCTTATTTGATGGGGTCCTCGTTTAATCTACATAAAATACAGCACATCAATGCTGGGGAAGACAGTATAAGTACGATTGGACCATTGAGAATGGGATAATTGAACTAATGGATGTTTCCTGTTATTTCTTTCCAGATTGTGCTGCCTGCATTGTTTGTGTTTATTGCTCTGTTCTTCAGTATGATTGTGCCTCCATTTGGGAAATATCCACCATTAGAACTGAGTCCCTGGATGTATGGAGAACAGTACACTTTCATCAGGTACTCAACTTGATTTATATTTATATTTTTATTGTTCAAAATGACCAGTCATTCGCTGTTGAAGCACTGTGAGTCAGAGCCCTAAGGAAGTATTTGAATTGTACAATGTCTTATGACATATCTCAGATATTTCAAAATGAGTGCACCATGAGTTTTTTTTTAAGTACAGCAGTCACTGGTTTCATGTAGCAGTCATTTTGTAATCTGCCAGATTCCACACTGAGAAGAGTGACAAGTCCATCTCTTTTTGGAAGTGATTGATGATTGAGGAAGGAATGTTGGCCAGGATAAAATAGCTTATTTGTATAGTGAATATCCTGGAACCCTCATCCTGGAGTGAGGCTCAAAGCTTTGGACTGACAGGCAGGAGTGCTCCTGACTAGACAAAGCTAGCAAACAATGGCATTTGGACCACTAAACACACTCCTTTCAATCCATTCGTTTATGATTTTCATAAAGAAGTTCATATATATGCTCCCAAATTCCCAAATTGAATCAGGTAATACTCCAGAATTATCATTTGTTATTCCAATTCAACCATTCAAAAGTTATGGAATGTTTGATCATTTCAGTCTGCGTGCAATCTCTGATTTTACATCCCTTAAATACTTATAGAATGGTCATAAAGATATTTTATAAAGATCAGTAACATTAGGTAATGTATCAGTACAATGTAGTTTTACATCAGTTTTCATGCCTTTTAAAGACAGCAATTCTCAATAGGTTTCCATGCATGAAGCTTCTCTCCACTACCTCACTTGTATGTGATCCACAGCAGTGAATGCCAGGCTGATATCCAGTCCTGAAAATGTGTTGCTGGAACAGCGCAGCAGGTCAGGCAGCATCCAGGGAACAGGAGAATCGACGTTTCGGGCATAAGCCATTCTGATATATAGTCGTTTTGTCATGTTACTAATTTACTGCATGTGAATCCAAGTGGAATAGTTCCCTTTTGAAACATTGAGGGATGACTTTTGTGGTTGGGTTGAAATCTCAATGTCTAGTGTTTTTCCAGACCCTAATCCTGCATCATGTTTGTGATTGATCTGTGCCTGATGTGATTTTTGATAAGCTGTCATATTTGTGGCCAGTGGAAGCTGAAGGGCCAACATTGAGAGATGAGCAGTCCCAATGTCAGAGGTGGTAACTACCAAATTATGTTGGACAGAGAGAGATGTCATCTCAAGCTGGAAGGATGCTGCCAGGTCTCTGCTGTGTTTGAAAAACCCAGGATCTCCATGTAGATCCCAAAACATAACTGGAGGCAATTGGCTGTTCACCTCCATTTAATGTGCCCGCTGAGCTGGCATGTTGTAAAATATTCCAGAAGGAAACAACACAGAGCATGGGCAGGTCAAAGTATCGCAAACCTATTCAGCTCTGGTCACACACTTTAAACGTTTAGTCCTAAGAATCACTGGATGCCAGGAAAAGCCTTAGTCTTTTGCTGAATGAATGAACGAAGATCAGCTGAATGCCCTTATCTGTGATGATGATATGCAGTGTTGAGACCCACAATTGAGCTCTTCTCGCAACGTTGACATACATGCACTTCGCAGTAGGACCATTTCCTCCACCATCTCTTCATTCTCCATCTCCACTGACTGTCAAGGATGGTGAAGCCACATTCCAGATTTGGAACCCATCTGGCTGTAGTCAGTCACCTTGGTACAGACTAAGAATGGGTTGTGTGGCTCCATGTCATGCCGGGGAGGGAATTCATCCACTGAGCTTGTTATGTTCAAGTAAGTAGACAACTGTAATGATCCTTGCTGGTGTCTTGATCTGCTGCCTGTTGATTTGAGATTAGGGAGGTGGGTTGCTTATGGTATCTTATTCAACTTTATCCAACTGTTTACACAGTTTATGTTTCGGATTGTGAACAGATCTATTGTGTCCCAGTCATTGATCTACTTTATCTATTTGGCCCATCAGTGATGACTTCCCAGAGGATCCAATCACACATGATCTGATCAGTGCACTCCTCAGTGACCCTGGATTTGGCACCAAATGTATGGAGAGTGGAAAGAATGAGTAAGTATTCATCAGAGGTTCCTTTATCCTTCAGCTATTGTACAATGTTTATACATAATTTATCCTCTTGACCACCTATCCCCTCTTGCACCATAATATTTGGCCCATCAGTGATGACTTCCCAGAAGATCCAATCACTCATGATCTGATCAGTGCACTCCTCAGTGACCCTGGATTTGGCACCAAATGTATGGAGAGTGGAAATAATGAGTAAGTATTCATCAGAGGTTCCTTTATCCTTCAGCTATTGTACAATGTTTATACATAATTTATCCTCTTTACCACCTATCCCCTCTTGCACCATAATTCCATCACCCCCACCTCTTGCCTGTTGCTTTTCAATTGGATGATAGAAATATCTGTTGATGATATTATCATAATATTCAGCTTTCTCTGTCTAATCCCTGCAACACTACTTTAATGGCCATGTTACAAATTTTAGACTTGCTTCAGATTACAGCCTTAGTGAGACATTCCATCTATTCTCTGTGAAGACATCGGAATGAGACAGTTGATAAGAGTACTGTATCAATGAGGTCATGCATGAGGCATGTTTCAAATGCCTAATAAACAGAATAACACCTCCACTGCATCTGTTAAAGGCCCACACAAGAATAATTTTGAACCTTGAACAGTGGAGACAAATTTGAGCACATGAATCCCTTGTCAATCCGTTCATTTCTACCTAGAATTCCTATTTACTGATTAGTTTTGCTGGTTTTCAAGTAGCTATTCTTATTGTATTCCTTCACAGGTAGGTGTAACCTAAATCAGCATAGCAGAGGTCTGATTGTATCAGCAACTTGAACTGCTTATGAATGTTCAAAATGTATACTCTGTGACTATCAGCATTCTAGGGCACACCAATTACCCGACAAAGGTGAACCTTTGGGGCAGTTACATTAGCTTGTATGTATATAGCAACTTTACTATTGGAAAATCTGTGCTGTACAAGGATGTGTGAAACAAAAATTGACAGCAAGTCATAACAGATGTTGGAGCAGATGACCAATAGCTTAGTTACAGAGGTTGGTTTCAAAGGGCGTGTAAAAAGAGGGATGGGAGGCAGAGAGATTTAGGAAGGAAATTTCAAACCTTGAGATCTTGACATTTGAATGGAAGACAGTCAGAGATGAGGTTAAGCTCAGGGACTGGGTGGGGAGGCAGGAATCTCTCAGCTGGAAGGAGAGGTGATTGCCAGAAGGAATAGATGCAAGGATTGATGGAGAGATGTGATGGAATAGGGATGTCATCTGCAGATTGAGGTGGGTGTGTGTCTGGGGTGGTGGGGGGGGAGCGGAGGCTGGTAGCCGTGGGCATTGTACCTGAAGTTGCAAAAGGGCTTTGAGAAAGCTATTTGAGGCCAGCCAGAAAACTATTCTAACACTTGACTATAAAAGTTACAAGACATGAATGAGGGTTTCAGCAGCAAATGAACTAAAGCAGGGTTGGAGTTGGGCAGTTGAGGTGAACATAGTCTTAGAGATGACTTATAGAGTCATAGAGATGTACAGCATGGAAACAGACCCTTCGGTCCAACCCGTCCATGCCGACCAGATATCCCAACCCAATCTAATCCCACCTGCCAGCATCTGGCCCATATCCCTCCAAACCCTCCCTATTCATATACCCATCCAAATGCCTCTTAAATGTTGCAATTGTACCAGCCTCCACCACATCCTCTGGCAGCTCATTCCATACACGTACCATGTACCAAACACGTGTTCAGAAGCCCAAGGTCAAGGTGTGGTCAAGGACACAAAGTTTGTGAAACAGTCTGACTTAGCCTTGAGGCAGATGCTGGGGAGTCAGTGACTGGGAAATAGTTGGAAAGTTCACTCCCTAGACATTCTTTCCCCATTAATTTGTAATCAATTTTGAACCATTATGTTTATATTGTTTGGGTGTTAAGGATTTCATTTTACATTGAATCCCTTCCAATAGTTTCCTTGCCCTTTTCTCCTCCTGCACCCCAGGAATATGCAGTGCCAAGATGGTGGAACTGATTGGATAACTCCCCAAGTTTCAGAATCCATCCTGAAGATCTTGTACAGTGGTAACTGGACTATGCAAAACCCATCCCCTGCGTGTGTGTGCAGCTCAAAGGAGACCCAGAGGATGTTGCCTTTATGTGGAGAAGGAGCAGGAGGGCTCCCACCCCCTCAGGTAAGTTTGACATGTCTGAGGCGGTGGGTACAGTTGTAGGTGTTTTAGTCTGGCCTGCTGTCTCTGTGGTGCTGATGCTTTTGCTGTCTGTTTAAAAAATATTGGAAAGTCTCAAATTTATTTTAACATTTGTCCGATTTCCACATTGAGATTTCTTGCTAATTTATTGGGAATTCAGAACAGATCCTAGAGAGTGTAATTAACACTATCATGTGTCAAAATATCGTTAATATTTTTTGTGAAATTGTAAATAGAATCTGGCCTGGGGAAAGTTTGCTGCATTCGTTTTGATGTCACTGTACACGCTCAGATTTTTGTATCTGACGTAGTTGGAGCGTGGTTGTAATTCTGAAATCTGTATCTGTATTAGAAATTTTATGTTTGCATGCGATTCTTGTCTGCATACTTTGCTTCCTGTTTGCTATGTTTGTCTAATTTTTTTTTCCAACTCCTTTATTCTTCATCAATTCTTCTATCCACATTTTTCATAAAGTTGCCAAATTGTCACAATTTGTGCATGATATGCTTGGCCTCCATTTTGATTATTTTTGTTTCTGTTTTCATATAAGAAATTTTTTTTGAAAAGCTGTTTTGTACAGGCAAAATATTAACTTGTTTTCCTCTTTTTTTGAAGAGAGTTCTCTTCATTTTTAATGGTCTCCTTTTAACAGGGATTTCAGAAGTAGGGGCAGCATTTATTTTTAACAGATCTGAAAGGGTTAAATCTGAGGTGTACATGAGCACCAGCCAATACGATGTCACAGGGACATGAGGACAATCAACTGTGGATCTCAAAGATCTCACATCAAGGTTTTCCTTGTAGACACAGTAACGGTCTCTCACATACTGATATAACTTGTATCTAGTTGCTAAGATGCAATGAACTATTAGATAAGAGCCTATTGTTACATGGCCAAGTGTTCTTTTCTCTATGGCACTAAATCTGAGCAGTGTCTATAGATCCCTTCCAGGAAAGATGATGAAAGCAAAATTACTATGATGAATCCTCTGCTATAACAAGCTGAAGTGAGGATTCTTCTTACATCAATGGTTGACTCCCTCGAGGAAGTACCCCTGACTGATGTCCAGTCCCCCTCAATTGATTACCTTTTATTGAATGATGCTCCTTCAAATTCCCAAACCCTGGGACGACAAGCTGCCTATAAGGTAGCAGCTGCTGTGTACACCACATGGCAATGGGCCTGCTTTTGGTTAAGTTCATCTTAATGACATTGGGCTGAGTCCATTGAGTGTCCTCAGCTAACCAGTTAAGGGCTTCAATCAGTGTGAGGTGAATAGGTCAACCGTTGCCTTTCCTACCCAAAAAGTTATTTCTGGTGAAGGAGGGATTCGAGCACATAACTGCTTGCCTAATTAAATGTCCTTCCCGTCTCCAGGCTCACCACACAAAGGCAAAAGATTCCACCCATTTATTCTGAAAATGTTATCATGCCATTCATTGAGCCATTGGCTGTTGTTTCTATAGTGTTCATTTTAACCCGATCTAAGCTCCTCCCACTATCCTAAATAGCTGATGGTTGGGCTTGGTGCTACTCTTCATTAATATTTTAATTTAAGGTCTTCTGGCTGCTATTTAAAATTTATATAATATATAGTTGTGAATTGTCCATCTTCCACACTGGTTCTGGAGATATGATTCAGTGCTCCGCCCTGAATCTCTCAGAATCTTGAATTTAATGAACAGCATTGGTTTCCTGAAATACTCTAGTAGAATAAATTAACCTTTCAACTCTCTGACATCTGGACACAACTATAAAGGCTCTTCCTATATTTGTTTAACCACTCCACCCCAATCTAATTTCTCTCTCCATTGGCAAGGAAGGTGTAATTACATTGTAATGGCTGTTTTGTGCATGGTCGTGACTGTAATTGGGAATAGTATAATTTTGCTTTGTGCTGACAGAATCAAATTTCTATTTTTGAATAGTTGCAGCGAAATACTGGGGACATTCTTCAGAATCTAACTGGCAGGAATGTATCTGACTACCTCGTGAAAACCTACCCCCAGATCATTAGTAAAAGGTACAAAGTGACAGCAACTTGGGAGAAAACCAAATACATTTGTCTTTATACCTGTACTGAATTACTTAAGTATGCTTTTAAAACCATATGTTTTGTTTTGTTCAGCATACGTATGTAACTTGAGCCTCTTTTTCATTTTACAGTCTGAAAACTAAGAAGTGGGTGAACGAGTTCAGGTAAGTACTTACATCCAAGTTAATAGGAAAGAGATACATTGCACAATGTCCAGGCTGAAGAGATTTGTATTCACCTATTGATGGTGCAAATATTAAGGGGCATATGTACTTTACTGGCCAAAATAAAAATAATCTGCTTCATCTGAGAGTCTTACTCTGTTAGTTGATATTCAATGATGTCAGACACTGTCAGACTATTGATAGTGTTCTCTGTACCTAAAATGTGCAATCTTGGTTAATTTTCATAAATGTTATTCTTGACACTCATTCCTGAACATAACATGGTTGAAAGCTTTATATTCTCAAATTCCCACTTTACGGTTGGTTCTGCTCTAACACGGTAGCTCTGTTCTCGTGTATTCCCGTATTATAAGAAAATTGCATAATAGCAGCATAATTTAAACTAATGGGGCTGGAAAGGCATTATAACCAATACACCCTTTAAAGGTTTGCGCTTTAGAAACAGTGTCCCCCATTCATCGATCACGTTACAGCAAATTCATATTAATGAAATGCATGTTATAGCAGAACAACCTGCAATTGTAATAAAACACCCATGGCAATCTTGTCAATATTTGAAAAAGAAATATCTGGCTAATGAATTGAGAAACACCAATGTGTCTTATTTTCCCTTTGGCTGCTGACAAATTGTGCACTTGTGAAATTGTCTGTGCTTATTGTTTGATTTCCAATTTCTGCAGTTTTTTAAAATTAAAGTAATGTAAAAATGTGCACTGTAAAACTGTAATGTTTTCATGTCCTGTCTGGGCTTTAAAGAGAATCAGAACCTTCATGATGATGTGTTGTAGGTATGGAGGATTCTCATTGGGAGCACGAAGTTCCCAGGTTTTACCTTCCTTGAGTGAAGTTAATATCTCCACTATTGAGATCAGGTCACGATTGAATGTCACAAAGGTATGGAATTGGTCTGAATATTTGCACTGTTTAATTTGTAATTTCTATTACATGTCTGTTAGGTGTTAGGCAATCTACAACCCAGTCCATGAGCAATTAGGAATGATTCGGAACTTTATTGCAGTCAGCTTTTTGAAATGAAACACTTAGCTATTTCATAGAGCATATGCACCATGCATTCTTAGATCGGATCCATTACTAGTTAGAAATAACATTTGCTCCCTTTATACTATCTACTCAAACACTCCAAGGGAATCTACAACAGAGGTTGAGAGTAAAACTTTCACTAAACCCAAGCTTCTGTAAAGTTCCAACTTGCTAAACTGTGATATTTTTCCATTTTCCTTACCAATTTGAATACTGTTACCTCTGAATGATGTTGATATTTGGAATTTGAGCCAGTTTAGTAGCAGTTAATTGTGACTGTCTGAAGTTGTTTTAGGTTGGATTTTACATTCAGCAGACAGAGAAAACTTTAAACTCAGGCTTCAGAATGATTCATAAATCTGCTTGCTCAGTGTCTAAAGCATTAGGAACACAAGCGTTTGTCAGCTCATGCTGATGTAAATTCTCATCAGTTCAGAGATGCTTATTTGATTTTTATATGTGTTGTTTATGTATTTATATAGCTTTCAATTTAAATCTAAATCTCTCCTTCAACATAAATGCATTTTGAATCCCACATTCTGGTTAAAAGCGACCAGTTTCGTGTTGACTGTACTTGTTGGGATCTAATCCTTGTGCAACCAGTGTAAAATAACCATTGCCTTTCAATTAAATGTTGCAATTGTTAAATACATACTGGAAGTAATCTATAGGATTGTAATGTGACAGATTTTTCAAAATGACACATTCCATAATTCTCAAGTCGCTGCATTTCCTTCCATCCTCGTCGACTGGTGGCTCAGGCTAGAGTGCCATCAGCAGACACTTGGTGGAGCTGCAGTCTGTTTTACAATAAAATATTGTAATAATGATGTGGAGGTGCTGATGTTGGACTAGGGTGGACAAAGTTTAAAAATCACACAACGTCAGGTTATAGTCACCCAGTAGGTTTATTTGGAAGTACAAGCTTTCGCAATGCTGCTCCTTCATCAGGGAGCTAGTGGGGCAGGGTCATAGGACACAAGATTTATAGTAAAAGATAAGACCGATGTAGTTGTATGGCACTTTGATCTTTTACTATTGTAGTAATGATCAGCATTTTTGTATTCCAGGTTAGTGTACATGTAACCTCCATAAAAACATAGACTCATTCATTTCTCTCTTGTCTTATCTGGGTCTATGACTGTCAGTTTAAATGTGTTTCTAAGAATTATTTTGTCCTTTCACTTTAAGTTATTCACGTTCAGTTTTCTATTGATGTTAGGGTAGTTCCATGGACCGACTGCTGGGAAACATCGGAAACTTTATCGAGAGCTTGAACACAAATAATAATGTGAAAGTACGTTTGAAGAACTTCTACTTTTTTCCTGCCTGTCTGAAGTCTGTCTTTAGTTTTTGGTCCATTACACTTTGAAGTGTTATAAGTATTTTAAACCAATTATTTGCTGCTATTTATTGATCTAGAGCCAAATATTTACAAGTAATCACCAATCTAAATGCTTCCCTCACAACAGCAATCAAATTTCAATTCACCTCAATTAAATCACATGGTCTTAAGGCTAGATTTAACCCCACAGTACAGGTGGACAGCATATTTGCTGAAATTCTAGTGAAATACTGAAGAGATAAAGCAACAGAAGGATTATACTAATAGTTACAAAAAGAAGGCAACTAATATGGAGCATAAATACTGATGTATATCAGATGGAGCAAAAGTCCTGTCTATGTGTAACATAGTATGCCTTTGACCTATGAATAGTATACTTTACATCACTTGATCCAATAATCCTGTCAACAATACATTAGCTGATTTGACATCTATAATAATATTGATGGTCTTATTTTTCAGTTTAGACATTGGGGGCTGGATGGGCACTTTTATCTAGTTACACTGCAGTCTAATGTTCTTGCTGGTGTCTACCAAGTGGGGCAAGGATAAATTTTCCATTAAATAAAAAGCCGAAGAACTATGGAAAGTTTTGAGGGAGGGTCACTGGACCCGAAACATTAACTCTGGTTTCTCTCTGCAGATGCTGCCAGACCTGCTGAGTTTCTGCAGCAATTTCTATTTTTGTTACAGATTTTCTGTTACTGCTCCATACAGCTTCTGTTAGACTGCACTGATGCCTGATGCTGTTCAGCAAGTAACTATGTGGTGCATATGCACACGGCTCACAATGTCTGCTGGAATATTGGTGTGCACCAGTCAGCCGATGCTAGTACTATTTTGCGCTTGCACAAGCATTAAGTTGCTCACTTGGATGCTCACTCGGTGTGTCCTGCCTACTGCTGGCCCGCTCTTGTTGTCATCTTGAGGTCTGGTTGCAAGAGGCTTCAAACTCTGGCTGCTGTGATCCGTGTCCCACTGGTAACCATCTTAACTCTCTGAGGTGTTGTTCTTTACACTGCTTTACAAATAGCTCGAGTACACCACCATAGCCAGTGATTATTCTTTCTGGGCAACATAACATTAATCGTTGTTCTTGTCTATATATTAATTCCCCATTCCCTGGTTCGTGGTCACAGAATAAAGTTGATCAGTTTCCCTAAAAATGGTAATATCCAGTTAGTTCAGGGTGTGAACAATTTGTAGATACATGCTCAGTTTATTTTCAACAATGGGATCTTCCTGGAAGAATGTGTATCCATGCATACCAGCCAAGTGCAGTACCAGGTTCATCTGTTATACCTCTACAGCAGAATAGCCAACTCAAGGAGAAAGAGGGCCACTGAGAAAAGTTGCTGAAAGACTGACAAAGAGATGACACCCATTGGAAAAGAGGAGAGGAAGTTAGGCATAGGTTGAAAGAGGTTAATTCTTGGGATAACATTCCAGTAGAATGTAGCTTGTATGTAATTAACTCCATTGTAATTACCAATATATTGTGGCTGCCTGTTGCCCAACTGTGTAGTGTTTAAAAGCAATTGAATTACAAAACAAGTGGCTCAAATGTACTTGTAAAAATACAGCAAGAATCTTTATTGTTTTCTTTTGTAGGTCTGGTTCAACAACAAAGGCTGGCATGCCATGGTGAGTTTTGTGAACGTTATGAGCAATGCAGTGCTGAGAGCAAATCTTCCACCAGGGAAAGATCCCACAAGGTTTGGGATTACTGCATTCAACCACCCACTGAATCTGACCAAAGAACAGTTCACTGAAGTCGCGCTGTAAGTAACTGGTAGAACCTCCATAAGTATCCATGCAAGTTAAAATGCAATCACTGGAATTGAGCCAGAGAAATTGGGGGTCCTTTCTTTGATCTCAGTCAGCACAGTAGCAGTGATGCAGTTGGACTCAACACTCCCAACTAAGGGAAGTGGGCAAAACGGATAGGGTTGCTACTTGTGTGGACACTGTTTGATGGTTCTGGGATTTTGTGAGTGCGAATCTGAGGTAAAGTCAGCATTGTGCTTGACTGTGGTGCCTTCTACAAACAAATACTCTGCTTTTGGGGCCCATATACGAATAGAAACAAGAAATGCTGGAGAACAACAGGCCTGGCAGCATCTACAGAGAGAGAAACAGTTAACATTTCAGACCTCCAACGTCTGCAGCAATTTGCTTTTATTCATGGATGAATGATTGCCATTTACAGTATAGAATGAAGCTCTGTCTACATTGCTGTATGTTTACTTGTAACTAATAGATTAAATTGGATACCCACTACACCAGGCATCTTTTCTTTCCTACTAAAATATCTAAAAGCCTTCTCCCTTTCCCTTCCATCCTTTGTAAAAAGTGTGAGAAGTTCAAGTCTTTCTTTGTCGCTGAGGTTGAGATCATTCACTTAACTACGTTCTAGTCATACTAGACTCTAGATATTAACTGTTTCTCTCTCCAGAGATGCTACCAGATGTGTTGTGTTTTTCCAGCATGTTTTGTTTATATTCAGAATTCCAGTATCCATTTTGCTTTTAATTGACACCAGAGCCATTTTCTTCAGCTCAACCACAAACTTTAACTTTGCCTCCCTTTCCCAGACACTCTCAGGTTAAACAAACACTTTGCAACTGGAGTATCCTAATTAACACAAAGTTGAGCTTCCACCCTCATATTCTCTTCATATCAGATACAAACTTCTTCAGCAGCTAAAATATTGGACTTTGTTACCTTCAACCTCCAACCATTCTATTCCTTCCTTGGCTGTCTTCCATCCACTGTAATTTCAGCTCAAACAAAACCATGCAGTTCACGCACATTCCCCCTCACCCATAACCCATATCTTCACTGACACGCATGAAGTTCTGTTTCCAAGAACCTCAAATTTGAAATTCTCATTTGTGTTTAAATCCATATGAGTGCCACTTTAACTCTTCAGTGACTTTTCCCAGCTCTGTATCTCCTCACTGTCCAACCCCAAATTCTCTGCACAACTCCCTTGGTCCTATAACTTGATGCCACAGAGTTTTAGTTCCAGACAGACTAGTTGAGGAGTTGGCAAAATAAAGAACCATCTTCTGGTTTAGACTTGAAAATATTGTGTATTAATACTAAATACTGCTACACATGAAACTAGATTCTGATCTTGTAGTTAGATTATGTAACAATTAATCTGTCTCCTTCTTGATGTTCATGTGCTTTCAATACTTTGATTCAAGAGTATGGTGTAGTCCAACTCCACCAGTGCTGTCCTATTTATACTCAGTAACATACACCTCCATGCCATCATCGTAACGTGGCTGCAGTTGAAGTTCTTACATTACAGTAGTCTGTTCCACAATCTACGATTCCATTCCTAAGCTCCTTTGCCTTACCACCATCCCCTTGATCTTTAAAAGCTTCATTAAAACCCAAACTGCTGATTAAGCATTTTATTGCCAGATTATAATGTTTGGGTAAGTGTTCTTTTTTTGTTTGATTGCTTCTGTGTAGAAGCATTAAGAATAATGTGCAAGTGAAAGTTGATGTTGATTGAAATTCACTGGGCTGCTTGTTCTGATTTGATATTGCTTTATCTATACCATGCGTATATCTCTTTAGATGATGTGATTTGCAATGTGCATTGAAGAAAGTGATATCCAAAATCATTGTTTGTGCGACTATGTGGTAACATTAAGTGTATGATGCAGAGTCTGTTTCCCTTTGTTTTAGGATAGGTACCTCTGTTGATTTGCTCGTCTCCATTTGTGTCATCTTTGCCATGTCCTTTGTGCCAGCCAGCTTTGTTCTCTTCCTCATTGAAGAACGTGTCAGCAAAGCCAAGCACCTTCAATTTGTTAGTGGTGTGAAACCTGGCATTTATTGGCTTGCAAACTTTGCATGGGATATGGTAAGTTCTTGATAGCGTAAACTGTCCATGTGCTGTGGAAAGAAACTGAATTAATGTAGTAGAGTCTTAAATAGTACATGGACTGGATGGGATTGAAGAGCAATCGAACACTGTTAGTCAAAATAGGAGAAAGTTTGTGATCATTTAGATGTACAGAGAAGCTATTGTGGATTTATGAAAGGCAAGCCACTTCTTAAATATGTGGCTAACTGGGTGAGGGTGATGTATCAGGTGTGATGTAGAAGATGGAGTGGAGAGTTTGTTCAGAAACTTCTTTCCTTCAACACAGAAAGAATATGACAGTGTTAGCTCACAGAGAGAAAACAATCTACAATTAATAGGCTCTGCTGAGTCTAGACAGTGACTGAAGTAAACCCCTAGGGTTAGGGCTGGATCTTGGCCTACTTTTGTTCGCTGTATATATTGATGACTTGTGTATCAAGAGCACAATCCTAAAATTTATTGATACGCATTAAAGTAGTTTGGCAAACTGTGAAGCTAAATCTGAACAGTTTTAGGATGACATAGTCAAAATGGGCAGACAGGGAGTGGGTGTGATTTAACATGGATAAGTAAGCGGTAATGTACTTTGGGAGAAAAGTGTTGAATGGGTAGATTATACAATGGAAGGGGTATCATTTAACAGAGTGGCTTGGGGTTCAAGTACTCAATTCACCAAAAGTACAAATTTGCGATTTAATAAATAGAATTATAGATTGAGTACAAAGGAATACAATACAATACAATGCAGCGCAGCACAGGGACAGGCCCTTCGGCCCACCAAGCCTGCACCAATGCCTAACCCTTCCCGCTACTTATTACCCATGCCTGGTTTGTATCCCACTGTTCACCTCCTGTTCATGTGTCTATCAAGAAATGCCTTATATATCACTAACATGCCTGCTTCCACCACCACCACTGGCAATGCATTCTAGGCACTCACCACCCTCTGTGCAAGGCAAAAAAATGGTTAGGACTAAAATTGGGCCCTTGAAGACAGAAACAGGGGAATATATTACGGGGAACAAAGAAATGGCAGAAGAATTGAATTGGTACTTCAGATCTGTTCACTGGGGAAGACACAAGCAATCTCCCTGAGGTA
>NC_057740.1:14774414-14790851 GCF_004010195.1 Chiloscyllium plagiosum
CCGAACCTGAGGACACAGCTTAAAAATACGGGGTAGACCATTTAGGACAGAGATGAGGAGAAACTTGTTCACCCAGAGAGTGGTGGCTGTGTGGAATGCTCTGCCCAGAGGGCAGTGGAGGCCCAGTCTCTGGATTCATTTAAGAGTTGGATAGAGCTCTCAAGGATAGTGGAATCAAGGGTTATGGAGATAAGGCAGGAAGAGGACACTGATTAGGAATGATCAGCCATGATCATGTTGAATGGCGGTGCAGGCTCGAAGGGCTAAATGGTCTACTTCTGCACCTATTGTCTATGTCTCTGTGAAGAATTTTTCCTGCACTTCTCCCTTCAATTTTCCCCCTCTTACCTTAAATCTGTGTCCTCTTGTAGTTGACGTTACCACCCAGGGCAAAAGCCTCTGATTATCCACCCCCTATCTATGCTTCTCATAATTTTGTAGCCCGTGTATCAGATTTCCCCCCCTCAGCCTCCATCTTTCCAGTGAAAACAATCCAAGTTTACCCAACCCCACCTCATAACTAAAACCTTCCAGACCAGACAATATCCTGGTAAACCTTCTCCAAAGCATCTATGCCCTTCAGGTAGTGTGGCAACCAGAACTGCACACAATATTCCAAATGTGGCGTAACTAAGGTTTTGTACAGCTGTAGCATAACATAATGGTATATTTATGCAGAATATATTCTCAGTCATTATTTGAGTATTGTGTGCAGTATTGTGCGTCTCATACAGAAAACAAGAGATAAAATGCAACATGAACTCACCAGGATAATTACAGGGAGGAAAACTAGTCATGAGATGACACTTGAAATACTGAAATTATTTTCACAACTGCTGGCAAAGCTGAGAAAGTTTCACAAAGTTTCAAATTGATGAAAAGGAGTTGGGTAATAACCTAAACTGTCGTACTGCTGGAAAAAGTCATATTTTTTGCAAAGCGTTTTGTTTTCACCTGTCAGGACAATTTCAACAAGCAATGTGAATTTCAACAATGTGAAGGGAAAAACAATATTTATACTATGTGAAAGGACAATGCTGATTAGTTGGAAAGTGGACTGATGAATAGAGGGGCTATCATGGAGAATCCACGAGTTAGATGATGACCAACTTTCAAGTTTTGTTTAAATTTTAAATTAGACATTTTGACTCTAACTGGTCAAGACATTGTCCTGAGAAACGAACTAGAGAACGGCTGTCACCTCTTTTGCTAAGTTGAAATAGTGCAGTGTATGTACATGTTCTTTCTGTCTGCAGTGACCAGGATCTTGTGTATTAATATATGCAGCTAAGCTCAGGTTGCTTGTCAATGTAATTCTTTGCACACTCAGGATTATTTAGCAAATGCCGTCTAAACACGATCACATTTAATTCTGGACGCTCCGTTTTGAGTTTTGCAAAGTGGCTGGTTGTGAACAACTGAAGGGATATGCTGTTTGGGACGGATGGCCAACATATCTAGCATCCCTCTAGCAGTGAAATCTATGTACTGCATTACTGAATTATGTGATGTGCAGCGTATCTTTTTGGTTTGATGCCAGCATCCTGTTAATGGTAAACACCACTTGTGCTGCTACTGCATGTAGCAGTTCAAAACCATTAGCTTCACTGGTTGTTTAAACTTATAAAATACATTACCCAATCTGAGGTATACTTGGCACTTTTCAGGACCAAAAGTGATGACATTCGCCGGTTCATGAGTCTAGTTCTGGAGTCCATGACCAGATGCTATCAATTTCAAGAGCGAAAAGAGTGATTAAGGCAATTTATGCAGTGTTAATGCATGAAATCCTTTTCCATGGAGAGACTGAAACAACAGTTATTACATTTTTGAAGGGCAACTACACAAAGTATTTGAAGCAGGTGAAGACACCAACTATATAGAGAGAGCACATTAGTGGATGAGCTTTTCAAAGTACCTCGTATACACATCTCAGTCATTGAATGAGTCCCTGTTTTTCCTAAATCTTAATGATAGTATGGAGTTCACACATAGTGAAAGAAGAGTAGGTGAGTCACATGGAGTCCATGATGGGATAGATTATTCTTTTGAAGGAACAGATTGATAATCAGTGAATTCTCATTCTGTACCTTTTTCTTTTTCAGTGTAATTACGCGGTGTCAGCAACACTGGTAGTGATCATCTTCATCTGCTTTCAACAAAGATCTTACGTATCTGCCCCCAATTTGCCAGCACTGATCCTCCTGCTGTTCCTTTATGGGTAAGTGGGCAAGGCCTTTCATCTCCAAACCCTAAATACAATTGAATTTGTGAAAGTTCTCCTAGTGCCCTTTCTATTTCGTTTCATGTTTGTTGGTTCTGTTTCTTCAGCTGGTCCATCACTCCCCTCATGTATCCAGCATCCTTTTTGTTCAGTATCCCCAGTTCCGCCTATGTGGCACTAACCTGTGTAAATCTATTCATCGGTATCAATGGCAGTGTGGCCACCTTTGTCCTAGAGCTCTTCCATGACAAGGTAATACACCATTTTCCTGTTTTGTTACATAATAAGTAGTGCCTGGTAATGTTCAGGAATCTTGAGGGAAGTCTGAAGTAATTGTCAGATAATGAGGTTGTCCTAAGCCTGTTCCTGGGATGAAGAGCTTATTTTATGAAGAAATGTCGAATAGGTTGGGGCCACATCCATTAGAGTTTAGAAAAATGAGAAGTGATCTTATTGAAATGTGAAAGATTTTGAGGGGACTAAATGAGATGAAACTGGAGGAAGTTTCACCTTGTGGGCGCAAGTAATACTAGGGGACATACTTAATAAAAGAAAAGTAGTCTCCCTTTTGTTATGAAGATGTAGAGGTGTACTGCACCTTTAAGAGAGTTGAAAAAACTAGCAAGGACTGACAAAACATAGAGAGTGCTGAATAAAGAAAGAATGTTGCAGATGAGTTGCCATGAAACAAAAACAAATTCAAATTTGGGTAATCAGTTTAAATTGTGCCCCAATGTACCAAAATCCAATCAAATTTGAATTTAGTATTTGGGTAATATTAAAACCAATGAAATGATCCAATGTTTTGGGGGTATAAAACTGGATATTTTGAACAGTTAGGGGAAGTGGAGTTGAAATGCCCATCAGCCATGATTGAATGGCGGAGTGGACTCAATGGGCCGAATGGCCTTACTTCCGCTCCTCTGTCTTATGGTCTTAAGAACTATCAAGGACATCCACAAATACAGACTGGTAGTTGAAGAACTCTCTGAAAGGTACCTGTCTATAAGAAGTTCGCACAGCAGAACATCAGAACCGACTTACAGAGAATCAACAAAGCTGACTGGATTTGAAACTTTTTAAAATCTTAATTAGGATTTTTTTATCAGACCAATATTGTAGATTGGGAGGTAAAAGATAGGTTTAAGAGAAAAGAGTTGTAAATAGTTGTTGGTTTTGATATATTCTGTTGGATTTAAAGAATAAAGTTGTTATTTTTTATTTTAAATAATGACCTCTGGGATAGTTTCTTGCTTCTCGAATTTTAAAGGATTCTGGCGTGAGTTGAACTTTTTCTGTGTGGCTGGTTTAAATTAGCAGAAGGCTTTACCCTGTGTCATAACACTTTAAAGACCAAGTTAAGGTTTTTTGTTTCTCTAAAGGAGCGTTAGTCTGTGGGATTCTGATGCCCAGAATGTAATGGAAACTGGGTCTTTGAATGTACTCAAGACTGAGGTGGATGTTTGAGAAAAAGAGAGCTAAAGGTCACAGGGTGCAGACAGGAAAGTGAAGTTGAGACCACAAACAAATCAACCAAGATCTTGTTCAATAATGGAGCAGGCTCAAAGTGTCAACGCCTGCTTTCAAGACCTATATTGCTGCATGCTATTGCTACCATTGTGCATTTTCAATGTCATGGTACAGATATACTGTTGGATAATTGCTCCTAAATCTTTTCCTATTTTCTAGCTACTTTTGCATGATATTTAATATATCTTCTCAAACTGCACCATTTTCATGTCAGACTGGAATACATCAAAACTTCACCCTGGTGTTAACCTCTGTCCATGCTGATACGACTGGGTGTTGATGCCCTGTTACTGGGTATTGATGTCTTGGTATTTGCCTGTGTCACTGGGTGTTGGTATTTCACACACCACTCAGAATTCTTGCAGTACAGAAAGAGGCCATTCAGCCTGTAGTGCCTGTGCCTGTGCCACATCCAGTACCATTTCTCCCATTTTCTCCCTGTAATCCTGCAATTTTTTTAAATTTTCAGATAATCCAATTCCCCCTTGAACGTTTTAACTGAACCCTAACCCTCCACTCACCACAAATTCAGACAGTGCATGTTAGATCCTAACCTGTAACCTCAAGTAAAGGTTTCTGCGCATGTGTCCATTTCCCTTACATCTGTGTCTTACCTGTACATTGTATAGTTCTTGATTTTTCCACCAGTGGGAAATTCTTCTCTATCAATTCTGTCCAAATGATCCTCATGATCTTAAATCTTTTTCTCAATGCTTACCTTCTTGAAGGAAAAGAGTCCAATCTTCTCCAACATGTCCAGATAACAAAGCTCCTCATCCTGGAACCATTCCTGTGAATCTTTACTGCACCATCTCTAACACCTTCACATACTTCCTAACGTGTAGTACCTGAATAAAGTGCAATTGATTTAAATTGCTTCTAGTTTATGCCAAACCAAACTTTTATACAAGCTTAACAAGCCCTCTTAACAACAACTTAAAGAGTTGCTATTTAACTCTTGTACTTATGCCTTTATTAGTAAATCCCAGGATACTGTATAATTTATTGACTATACTCTCAATCTGTGCTGCTGTCTTTAATGTCTTATGCACATGTATACCTAGGTTCACTTGCTGCTGCACTCCCTTTAGAATTGTACCTTTTTGTTTTGTCTCTCCCTGTTCTGTTCATCGAATTAATCACTTCCTCAATTCTCTACATTAAACTTCATCTGCCATTTGTCCACCACTTGGCATTATACATTTTGAAATTTTACATTATGCTTTTCATAGTTCACAAAGTTTTGTAGCTTTGAAACATTGAAATTGTGTCCTGTACAACAAGGCCTATATTATTAGTATAAATCGGGAAAAGCAAAGGTCCCATTACTAACACCTGGGGATAAACAGTACAAATGTTCCTCCAGTCCAAAAAAAATCCATAACCACTATTCCATTTAGTACAAGTTAATTTTGTATCCATGTGGTTACTGTCTCCTTTATTCACTGAGCAATAACATTGCTCACAAGTCTGTTGTGTGGTTCAATATCAAATGCCTTTTGGAAATTTCTGTATCTGCATTACTCTTGCCAACCCTTTGCTATCTCTGCAAAAAAAACTTCAAGTTAGTTAAATACACTTGCTCTTGACAAATCCCTGCTGGCTTTTCTCAACTAACCCCCACTCGCTGAAGTGACTAACTTGCTCCCAAATATATTTTGGAAGTTTCCCCACTATCAAAGCTAAACTGACTGGCCTAAACCTGTAGTTGCAGGGCTTATCTTTACATCATTCTTTTCAACAAGGACATAAAGCTAGCCATTCTCCAGTCCTCTTGTACCAGTGATTCCAAGAAAGATTGCACAATAAAAGGACCAGGGCATCTGAAATTTCCACTTGCACTTTCCTCAGCTAAATCTCATCTGATCCTGGTGCTATCCTGACATTAAAGTACACACAGCCTATACAATATCTCTTCATTATTCATTTTAAACCCTGGAACATTGGAGGTTGAGGGTTGACCTTTATAGAGGTTTATAAAATCATGAGCAGCATGGTAGGATCAATAGCCAAGGTATTTTTCCGAGGGTGTGGGTGTCCAAAACTAGATGGTGAGAGAGGAAATATTTAAAAAGGACCTGGGGGGGCAACTTTTTCACACAGCAGGTGGTGTTTGCATGGAATAAGCTGCGAGAGGAAGTGGTGGAAGTGGGTACAATTACAACATTTAAAAGGCATCTGGATGGGCACATGAATAGAAAGGTTTTAAAAGGATATGGGTCAAGTGCTGGCAAATGAGACTAGGTCAGATTGGGATACCTGGTCGGCGCAGACAAGTTGGACTGAAGGGTCTGTTTCTGTGCTGAATGATTCTATGACTCTGAGTAAGGAAGTTACAGGTTCAAACCCATTGCAGTGCTTAAGCGTACACTGGCATCAGCGCCGTATTTAGAGAGCTCTGCATTGTTGGATGTGCTGTCCTTCTTTAAACCAAGGCACTATATACCTGTTCAAATTATTCATTTGGATATTAAATGAGTGGAGGTGACGTTTTCGTCACCCTTTCTCCCTGGCAACCAATAGACCGAGGTTGCACTCACTGCAGTTCTCCATAATTTGCTGTGATTAGTGCTCGAGAAATTCAAATAAGGTGCTGAAACATATTAGCCAGAATCTCCCAAACAAGATTAATCTTAGCTGGTCTAGTAATGAGAATCCTGTAGTTGACCACAGGGTACTTTATTTAGGAAGAGAAAAAGCATCCAGGCTCCCTCCTTCTGATCAACATTCTAGTTACCTGCTCTGGAGAGTATGTATTTGATATCGGATATGGTCAGGAACATGCATGCAAAACTCCACCTTCAATCTGGACTGGTACTTGGATAAGGGGCACTTTAGTGAGGTGTTTAATGTCCATAGAGTAAGAATTAGTGCCCAGGAAAGTAAAGAGGAAAGTGGCGATTAAATGGTTTAATTCCTGACTCTGTCTTTCCTCTGTGTAGAAATTGGATGATGTCAATCAAATCCTGAAAAAGGTTTTCCTCATTTTCCCACATTTCTGCCTGGGCCGAGGCATGATCGACATGGTGAAGAATCAAGCTATGGCAGATGCATATGAGAGGATTGGTCAGTAAATGTTTCTAATAATTTTACTAAATCTAGCCAGTACCAGATTGTATGCCTTATATTTTGAGCTGATAAACTTCAGGTCTGAATGTTTTTGAAGATCAGTTCAAGACTCTCAATGACTGAGGAATCTAAATTAATTAACATAATTAATTTAAAGCAATCTCTTAATTAAGGACAGATAGGCCATGTTAATTTAAATTTTCTACACATAAACTTAATATCCAAGACTTCTAGCTTTTAGTACATTTCTTTAGGCAATTTAACTCTGAGTAATGAAGAATAAAAAAATTAGTTGGTCAAAAAGTGCATATTTCAAGGCTACAGATCCCATGATCTCATTAATGAACCCATTACAACAATAAATTACTGTACAGAGTAAAGCCAGTCATTAAATAATTTGAAAGATCATTTCGGTTCATCTAATTACCCAGGTTTTTTTCTCCTTATTCCGAAGTTAACCTTCTTCAATTGTTTGTCCTGTTTGTTTTCGAAGGTTGTTATTGAATCCGACTGTACAACTGTAGCACATTCCAAATCCCAACCTCCCAATGCATAAGTTGTTTTCTAATATCACCTTTGGTTCTTTTGCTAATCACCTTTAAATTTGCACCACCTAATTCTCCACCTTCAACCTTAGAAACAGTTGCTTATTTATTCTATCTAAATCATGATTATAAACTCATCTATTAAATTTCAGCTTTACCTTCTCCACTTTAAGGAGACAAATTTGTAGTTTTTCAAGTTGATTAATATAGCTATGACCCTCATTGTATTCTTGTAAATCACATCTACGCCCTCTCTAAAACTTTTACTGCCTTTTGACAGTCTGGTGCCCAATATCAGGCATAATACTTCAGCTGGCCAAATGATGTAGAGTCAAGAGTGTGTTGCTGGAAAAGCAAAGCAGGTTAGGCAGCATCTGAGGAGCAGGAGATTCACTGTTTCGGGACAGAGCCCTTCATCAGGAATGAGGCTGAGAGCCTTAGGAATGGAGTGATTTAGCCTAGATTTAGCCTCACTTCCTGGCATTGTGCCTCTATTTACAAAGCACAAGATCCAGTATGATTTATTAATAGCTTTGTTAACCTGTCTTGCGAAATATCACTTCATAAACATCTCCAGGTCTTGTTGCTTGCACCCCATTTAAAATAGAACCCTGATTTTGTAACGACGTGGCCATTAATCAAAATACAAAACCTCTATATTTGCTGTGTTCCCCAAACTGAAATGTGCACTTTTTTCATAGCCAGATTGTTTTGTTCCTTGCCCTCCTCCTGTGAGAGTGCTGATTCAGGCTGTTTCACAGGCATTCTGGACAGCAGTCACCTTTTGCCATTTTGCCCCAATGTCCCTTTCTCATGTGTAAACATTGAACTTTAAATCTCTGCAGTGGTCTGTGAATGAAAGATCGCTCAGCCAAGCCCTGTCTGGCTTTGGCTCATATCCAGCTGTGCACGAACCCTTAGGGAGGCGTGAGAAGTGTGGACTGTGGTTGGATACTGAAAGATGGAAGAGGATTAGGAACATTAGTAGCAGTGGGGGACACTGAGGTCAAATGTAGCAGTCTTGATTGGGTTGGGGTTAATGGGGTGGGGAGGGGGGGGTGAAGGTGGTGTAGTTGTAATGTCACTGAACTAGTGATCTTGAGACCCACGTTAATGCTGCGGAGTCAATGTTCCAAATCCCATTAGGGCAAATGGTGAAGTTGCAATTCAATAAAAATTCAGTACTAGTTTAGTAGTGATCATGTAACCATTGTCAGTTGTTGTAAACCCCCACCTGTTTTACTAATAACAGTGAGGGAAGGAAATCTTCCATCCTGGTCTGGCCTCCATGTGACTCCAGACCCAGAGCAATGTTGTTTAAAACCTAGGTCAGTGACGTTGTGAAAGTCAGCAGGAGAAGTCTCAAACATTAACATTCCAGATTTGGTAAAATGACAAATGTTTCTATTGTTCCGAAACGGAGTAAGAACTTTCCATACATTTGCTTTGTGATTTAGGGGAGAAGGTGTTCACATCTCCACTCTCCTGGGACCTGGTGGGAAAGAACCTGTTTGCCATGGCTGTCCAGGGAATCGTCTTCTTTCTGTTCACAATTCTACTGCAGTACAGATTCTTCTTCAAAATGAGGTGAGGTACCCAGATGTCGGTTTCTAGTTTTATTGCAGCACCTTTTTAGTTTAGGGAAGTAATTTCTGTTCAGTACGTTGCTGCACATCGTTTAATAATGCAAATAGTATATCTGACCCTCTGTTGCAGTTTATGTTAGTAAACCGTAACAATGGATTAGACCTTTAGACTCTGAGGTGTGGATTTTCACCTAGCCTTAACTGATGGAGTGAAAATCTCTTAGCTGATTGTGAGGACTCTAGCTTGTAGAGTGTGAAGTTTCAGTCCAGTTCCTAGTGGACATGAATATATATTAGAAAATGGTTCCTAAATCAGGAGAGTTATTTACTTTTATCTGTTAAATGTAGCTTGTTTGCAGGGTTACTGATTGCAAGTTTACTGTACAAATTGCTAATTTAGTGTTGCTTATGATAGCATTGCTGACTCCTGACTCCTGACCCTCCACCACAGTTCCGATGTTTACTGTTTATTTGAGGGTTGATCATAGGATTCTTTTTCTCCTGTGTCCTCACTTCTGCAGAACCTTCACTTTGCAATATGGATATTTTGCAAAGTCTACATCCACTGATATAAGTTGACCTCTCTTGTCTTACACAGGAAGAATGCTGAGTTATTTGGGCCTTCACAATGCATTAATAGACTCCAATCAAGGCACACTACCAAATATAAATTTATGGACACTCACTCTGTTCCGTTTCAGAGCTGGGGGTCTCAATCACTCACTTGTAGCATCCTCAGCGTGATAATAAATGCACTGCATAGGACCATGTCTTCAGTGTGCTCACATTATATGGTCACATCTCTCCACAGTGTACGTGCATGAAGTTGTAAATGTGCGAGAGTGGGAGAATGTTTAGAGCCGACAAGTGAGGGAAGCATGATGTGTATGATGACCTAATGAAGCAGGATGGAAAATTACAATCGCTTACCAATGTGCTGAAATGCAAAGGTTAAGTCATTGTTATGCAAGTTCAGCCAGCTATGTCCAACTGAATGGTCAGAATAACTTTGGACATAAATGAGTGTTAAATAAAGAGTGAACACAGAAACACAGCCTTGTTAGCAGCTTAACATCACTTTCCCACACCTAGAGTAAATGTTATATCTATGTAATGTAACACTGTCAAGGATCCATGTACAGGCTACAAACTATTTTGGCTTCATATTTGTTTTACAATCAATCAACATCTGGCTTATTGTTTTTTTCCTCCACAGATCTCTGTCTTTAAAACTTCCACCATTGGAAACAGAGGATGAGGATGTAGCCAGAGAGAGGCAAAGGGTTATGTATGGTGGAAGTGATGGTGATATTCTAGTCATCAAGGATCTCACCAAAGTAAGACAGATTCCAGTTTTTGCTGTTCACTCTGTCTGTTAAGGCTGTGCTTATAACAGCTTGATCGTTATAGCACAAAAGATGAAGTTCACTGTTCAGAAATGCAACACAGCTTTCTCAGTTGGCAGCTACATTTCCCTGTTTGGGACTCAGTCAAACAGAGCATTAAGTTGCTAGTTTGATTTCTGTTATGTTGCTGAGTGTGTGCTCTTAATATTTGTGAAAGCATCTTGGCACTGCTGCGAACTGTTGTGTAAATGGCAGAATAATGATGGCAATACACACACATAACTTAGCATAAATGGTAGGTTATGCTGCTCCTGTGATGCCCCGATACCTAACATTCTGCAAGTGAGGTTAAATCTTGTTGGTTGATACTTAAATAGCAATTATCCTTCCCATTTGGGTTGTGGAGGATTGATAGGGAGGAATGTGGTCATGGAGGAGGCAACTGACATTTCAGAGTTGGATTAAAGTTGACAAATCTAATAATGGTGGTTGAACCGGCTATTCTGCAAAACCACATAGCATCTCTAACAATTTAATGGAATCAGGAAAGATAGACTGCTGGGTTTTAGAGCTAACCTACAACCATTTGCACTGTTGATGAGGTGGCTCCAGCTAGCTTACTCAGTACCATGTGCCTTGCCTACCTGGGCATATTCTCTTCAGATATGGTTTGAATGAAGATGGGGGGAGAGTAGGGTTGAGGTTTGAATGGGGAAGTTATAGTTTGGGAATATACGATTTGTTTATTTGGTAAACAGATGCTAGGGATAGATTTTTCTATGTCAAATACATTAAAAAAATACAGCTATTAGTTAACTATAAGTCACTTTATTTGGTCTCTTAGGTTTACAGAAGGAAAAAGAAACCAGCTGTGGACCGACTGTGTGTGGGAATTCCTCCTGGAGAGGTAAGAACTGGTGTGTGTGCATGAGTTTGCAAATGGCGTTGTTACATTTGGCATAGTTTGAATATCATGTTTTCGTATCCAATGACATTTGCTGAGAAGTGCATTTATTGTAGATATCAAGTGAAGAAAGAACTGGTTTCAACACCTGCTTAAGAGTAGGAATAAATGAGTCTTTTTCCAAGTGGTAGGTATTGACTATTGGGGTACACAGGAGTCTGTACTTAGACCCCATCTAATTAACAATATTCACAGTGATTTAGGTGGGGGGAGCTAAATGGAACATTTTCATGTTTGCAGATGACACAAAGCTAAGTGGGAATGTGAGGAGGGTGTAGAGTGATTCAGTGATTGGCTTCATTGTGATTTGGACAAGGCCAGTGATTGGGCAGATGCGTGGCAGATGAAGTACAATGTGGATAAACGTGAGGTTATCCATTTTGGTAGTAAAAACAGGAAGGCAGAGTATAAACAGAATGGCAATAGACTGGCAAAAGGGAAGTACAATGAAACCTGGGTGTCCTTGTACATCAGTCACTGAAAGTAAGGAGGTGGTGCCGAAGCCAAATAATAGGTTGGTTTTCATAGTGAGAGAATTTGAGTACAGGAACAGGAATGTCTTGGTGAGACCACACTTGGAACATTGCAGTTTTGGTCTCCTTTTCTGAGGATGTTCTGGCTATGGAGGGAGTGCAGTTGAAGGTTTATCAGACTAGTTCTGCCATCCCAAGAGTCAATGTATGAAGAGAGATGGATCAGTTAGGACTGTATTCACTGAAATTTAGAAGAATGAGGGGGATTTCATAGAAACCTATAAAATTCAAATGGTATTAGACAAGATAAATGCAGGAAGGACCTTCGCGATGACTGGAGATTTCAGAACCAGGGGTTGCAGTTTAAGGATATGGGATAAGCAATTTCCAACTGAGATGAGGAGAAATTTCTTCATCCAAAGAGTGGTGATCCTATAGAATTCCCTGTCACTGAAAGTGATTGAGACCAAAACATGGAATATTTTCAAGGAGGGTTTTAGATATATTTGTTAGGGCTAAAGCGATCAAAGAGTATGATGAGAAGACAGGAACAGGGTACTGAGTTCGATGATCAGCCATGATCATGTTAAATGGCGGAGAAGGCTGGAAGGATCGAATGGCCTTCTCTTCCAGTTTTCTATGTTTCTATGTTGCCTGTCTAGCTGACTGGTCTTGTTTAACACGCTGGTGTGGTAAAAACAATGACTGCAGATGCTGGAAACCAGATTCTGGATCAGTGGTGCTGGAAGAGCACAGCAATTCAGGCAGCATCCGAGGACAGGCAAAATCGACGTTTCGGTTTAACACACTGGTTGAGCTATCAGAGATGACCAAATGCTGTGGGGCTCATCTGGGAAAGAGTCAGTACCTTAGCAGAAATGGGGAGGTTAATGAAGTTTAAAAATAACTGCCGTTCTCTACCCTGCTCTTATTAGCTTTACTCGAGATGATGGCAAAACAGATCTCTCCTGAAGTCTCTATAAATGGTTCCTTACAGTGCTTTGGACTGCTGGGGATCAATGGAGCTGGGAAAACATCCACGTTTAAGATGCTTACAGGTGACACTGAGGTCAGCAGTGGTGAGGCCTTCCTTGATGGATATAGGTAATAATTCATTTATAAATTATATTTGGTGATTCCTGAGATATAAACTGTTTAGTTAGTGGTGTCTAAATTGTCAGTCGATGAAATCCATTCCTAAAATCTAGGATTTATTACTGTCCTGTTTGAAATTAATGGCCTGGGGGTTTGTATGGATATAGTACAACCCGATTATCTCATTGGTGCAAGGATCTATTATTCTAAGCAGACTGTGTGAAATGGGAGTGTATTTCAGTTTGATATATCGTCCCTGAGGTCCTGAATCACCCACTAAGATATCCCTATGCAAAATAATTAATTACTTTCACACAATTCATATTGAGGAAAGGCTATTTATATTCAGTAAATATTTGATAGGTCAGTGCTCCCTATCTGACTTCTCTCCATATTCAAAGTTGTGAGAAGATTTGTAGCTCGGGTGCTCGTTGTTGTGGTTCTGTTCGCCGAGCTGGGAATTTGTGTTGCAGACGTTTCGTCCCCTGTCTAGGTGACATCCTCAGTGCTTGGGAGCCTCTTGTGAGGCACTTCTGTGATCTTTCCTCCGGCATTTATAGTGGTTTGTCTCTGCCGCTTCCGGTTGTCAGTTCTAGCTGTCCACTGCAGTCGCCGGTATATTGGGTCCAGGTCGATGTGTTTATTGATTGAATCTGTGGATGAGTGCCATGCCTCTAGGAATTCCCTGGCTGTTCTCTGTTTGGCTTGTCCTATAATAGTAGTGTTGTCCCAGTCGAACGCATGTTGCTTGTCATCTGAGTGTGTGGCTACTAAGGATAGCTGGTCGTGTCGTTTTGTGGCTAGTTGGCTCCATATCTGCCAATCATCTTCCTCATCCATTTCACTCTAACCATCAATACTGTCCTACACCCTCCCTCTTGTCATGTCCCCCATCCAGCCTACATTCATCTCCAGTATATCCTTAAATCACCTCTTACCACTACCTCACCATTTCAGTCAATCCCCAACCCTCCCTTTACTACACTTCACATTCTTCAGCTTCAGATAATTCCACCACGTTCAGCAATCTCCCTTTTTCTCCAAAGACAATGTTTTGAGGAGAGATAGACTTTTCAGTGAAATTGTGTGTATATATATTTCAAAGAAGTATTAATCTTATGGATAGTACACACAGCTACTACTGAGCATCTGTAGTAGATGGAGTGGATGTTTGTAGATGTGGTGCCAATCAAGTGGGCTGTTTTGATCTGGCTGGTATCAAGCTCCTTGAGTGTTGTTGGAGCTACCCCCATCCAGGCAGATGGGGAGTATTAGGAGAAAGTGAGGACTGCAGATGCTGGAGATCAGAGCTGAAAATGTGTTGCTGGAAAAGCGCAGCAGGTCAGGCAGCATCCAAGGAGCAGGAGAATCGACGTTTCGGGCATAAGCCCTTCTTCAGGAATCCTTCTTCAGGAAGAAGGGCTTGTGCCTGAAACGTTGATTCTCCTGCTCCTTGGATGCTGCCTGATCTGCTGCGCTTTTCCAGCAACACATTTTTCAAATATGGAGTATTCCATCACACTCTTGTGCATTATAGATGGTGGACAGGCTCTGCGGAGGAGTCAGGAAGTGAGTTACTTACCACAGTATTCGTAGCCTCTGACCTAGTCTTGAAGCCACTGTATTTATGTGTTGAATCCAGTTAAGTTTCTGGTCAGTAGTAACCCCAGGATGTTGGTAGTGGGGGATTCAGTGATGGTAATACCATTGAATGTCAATTGTGATTGTTAGATTGTCTCTTATTATAGACGGTCATTGACCAGCATTTGTGTGGCACAAATGTTACTTGCCACTTAACAGCCCAAGCCTGGATATTGTCCACATCTTGTTGCGTTGAATATGGACTGCTTCAGTATCCAAGGAGTTGTGATTGGTGCTGAACATTGTACAATCATTGGCGAACATTCCCACTTCTGACCTTATGATGGAGGGAAGGTCATTGATGAAGCAGCTGAAGATAGTTGGGCCTAGGACAATACCCTGACGAACTCAGTACAGTTCATAAGATATAGGAGCAGAATTAGGTCATTCGGCCCATTGAGTCTGCTCTGCCATTGAATCATGGATGATAGGTCCCTCACCCCCATTTTCCTGCCTTCTCCCCATATCCCTTCAACCCATTACCAATTAAAAATCTGTCTAACTCCTCCTCAAATTTACTCACTGTCCCAGAATCCACTGCACTTTGGGGGAGTGAATTCCACAGATTGACAACTCTTTGGGTGAAGTAGCTTCTCCTCAACTCTGTTTTAAATTTGCCACCATTTGTGCAATAATATGACCCCTCATTCTAGAATGCCCTACAAGAGGTAGCATCCACTCCATGTCGATTTTATCCATACCTTTTATCATCTTGAATACCTCAATTTGATCTCCCCTCATTCTTCTAAATTCCAGAGTGTAAACTGCTCAATCTCTCTTCATACGACAAACCCCTCATCTCTGGGATCAATGTAGTGAACTTTTGCAGAGAGATCTGGAGCTGAGATGACTATCCTCCAACAACCACAACCATCTTCCTATATGCCAAGTCTGACTCCAATCCGTTGGCACCCTGAAACCCGTTCATTCCAATTTGGCGAAGATGTCTTGCTGCCACACCTGATTTAATGTGGCCTTGGTAAAGGGCTGTCACTCTCATCTCACTTCTGGAATTTAGCTCTTTTGTCCATGTTTGAACCAAGGCTGTAATGAGGTCAGGAGCTGAGTGGAGCTGGGGGAACCCACACTGGGTGTCACTGAGCAGATTATTGCTGAGCATAGAACTATTGATGACACTTTCCATCACTTTACTGGTGATCAAGAGGAGACTGAAGAGATAGTAATTGGCCACGTTGTGTTTGCCCTACGTTTTTTGTATATGCCAGTATTGTGGCTGTACTGGAGGAGCTTGGCTAGGGCGGTGTCAAGTTCTGGAGAACAAGTCTTCAGTATTATTGCCAGAACCTTGACAGGGGCCAAAGCCTTTGCAGTATTCATTGCCTGCAACGTTCCTTGAAATCACATGGAGTGAGGCAAATTGGCTGAAGACTGGCATCTGTGATGCTGGGGACCACCGGAGAAGTTCAGAAGGATCAATGTTCCTAAACTTTGACACTTTGCTTTAGAATCGACAGCAAATAGTTTTCAGAGCCAGCCCACTGACAGGAAAGCAATGAAAGCTGCTTGAGATTGTCCAAAATGCTTCATTGCATTTTCCTATGAATACATGGCTCGCTGTTATTCTGTTCATACAGATAGACCTGACAAGTTCTGGGACATTTAAATTGTTACCAGAATACAGCAGTTAGTGCTATATAAAGGGGATGTGACTTCTGAACAGATGCTGTCTGCCCTCTGCTGAAGATATTTTGCAGGTTCCTCCATTGGAAGATTAGCCAGAGGAATTAAAAGGGAAATTTATCTGGATTACTGGTGCTGGAAGAGCACAGCAGTTCAGGCAGCATCCAAGGAGCTTCGAAATTGCCTTCAAATAAAGGCAGTGAGACTGAAGCGTGGAGAGATAAGCTAGAGGAGGGTGAGGGTGGGGAGAAAGTAGCATAGAGTACAATGGGTGAGTGGGGGAGGGGATGAAGGTGATAGGTCAGGGAGGAGAGGGTGGAGTG